>NC_133648.1:41844694-42043066 GCF_009905375.1 Apium graveolens
TAAAATCTCCAAAGCCGTTCTCACATGTTCCGCATGATCCTCTTTTGTCTTGGAATAGATTAAAATATCGTCTATAAACACAATAACAAACTTATCCAAATACTCTTTGAAAATTCTATTCATCAGGTCCATAAACGCTGCTGGGGCGTTGGTCAATCCAAAAGACATCACTAAAAATTCATAATGTCCATACCTTGTTCTGAAAGCTGTCTTTGGTATATCTTGTGGCTTGATCTTTAGTTGATGATATCCCGATCTTAAATCAATTTTGGAGAAATACTTGGCTCCCTTCAATTGGTCAAACAAATCATCAATTCTGGGTAACGGATACTTGTTCTTGATTGTCAGCTTATTGAGTTCCCTATAATCAATGCACAGTCTCATGCTTCCATCTTTCTTCTTGACAAATAATACCGGGGCTCCCCACGGGGATACGCTGGGTCTAATTACTCCTTTCTCTAACAATTCTTGCAATTGCCTTGCTAGCTCCTTCATCTCAACAGGCGCCATTCTATACGGGGCTTTGGACACCGGTTCTGTTCCAGGTTCTAAGTCGATCGCAAATTCAATTTCTCTATCTGGAGGAAGTCCTGGTAATTCGTCGGGAAATACGTCTGAAAATTCATTCACTACTGGAATATTTTCAAGTTTTGCTGGCTCCTGACTCCTGTCGATTACATATGCTACGAAATGCTCACATCCTTGCCATAATAATTTCTTGGCTTGAATCATTGTTAAGAACTTCTTTACTTATTTCTGACCTTTGAACGTTACTATTCTTTCATCTGGCGTTTTCACCATTACTTTCTTATTCCGACAATCTATCTGAGCATCATGCTTAGATAACCAATCCATCCCTAATATTACATCAAATTCTCCTAACTTAAATGGTATCAAATCTACACAAAACTTACTACCAGAAATCTCAACCTCACAATTTCCACAAACTTGATTCACAGTTACACGTTCTTGATTTGCTAATTCCACAGTCATTATTTCATTTAAGCACTCAACTGGACAATTTAATTTACTAACAAAGTCTTGTGAAACAAACGATCGAGTTGCTCCCGAATCTATTAACACTTTGGCACATAAAGAATTCACATTAAGCGTACCTGCCACGACATCCGTATCCTGGATCGCATCCTTCACCGACATGTCAAAAACTCTAGCCCTTGGAGTCTCATTCACGGTTGGGGTAGATCCCATAATCCTCAATGCATTACTGACTGGGGCTGGTGTCTTGCAATCCCTGGCCATATGTCCTGGCTTCCCACATTTAAAACATGTAAATCCAATTACTGGAACCTTCACTGCTGGATTCCGGATAGGCTGATCCTTATTTGCTGGCTGATTTCGGCACTCCCTTGAATAGTTCCCTTTCTGGTTGCATTTAAAACATACCACATTCAACTTGTTACAAACTCCTCCATGCTTCTTTCCATAAACTTGACAATCTGGAAAAGTTAATCTCAACTGATTCGGCTGATTTACATTAGCTGGACGATTGCCCTGTCCTCCGTCTCCTGCATTTTGTCTTCTGAAATTAAAATTTCTCCCTGGCTGAAACTTGCCCTTCTTGAAGTTTGGAAACTTCCCTGTTTGTGACTGACCCTCACTTCCCTCAACTTTCCTTTTCTTGCTTTCCTTATCTTTCTGGAACATCTCACTCTCTGTCTCTGCGATCATAGCCTTCTGTACTACTCCTGCATAAGTCTCCAATTCAAAAATAGCTACCTTCCCTCTGATCCATGGCTTCAAGCCTTGCTGGAATCTCTTAGCTTTCTTTCTATCAGTATCAACATACGACGGCACATACCTTAACAATTCCTCAAACTTCCCCTCATAATCTGTTACCGACATATTCCCTTGCTTTAACTCTAAAAACTTCAGCTCCATTTGATCCTGAACAAACTGAGGAAAATACTTTTCTAGAAACAATTCCTTGAACCTTTCCCAAGTAATAACATCCGTACCTTCCAATGTCTTCACCATCTCCCACCAATAGGTGGCTTCATTCTTCAGATAGTAACTTGCAAACTCAACCTTCTGTTCCTCCTTCACTTTCACTAAGGCAAATGCCTTCTCTATTTCCTTTAACCAAACATTTGCTTCAATTGGCTCTAAGGAACCCTTGAATTCTGGTGGGTTTATTGCCTGAAAAGTTTTGAAGGTTACCCGGGGATTGGTCTGTCTTTGTTGTTGTTGTGCTAGGTGAACTGTTTGTTGGGCCAAGATTTGAAGAATCTAGGCTATTGCTGGGTCCATAGGTCCTGGGTTCACATTCGGGTTTGTATCATCTTGATTATTGTTATTGTTGGTTTCTTCATTTCGGGTGTTGGTGCGGGTATTTCTTTTAGGAGGCATTTTCTGTAAAGAATCAATCAATTTATTTAGTTTTTAAATCAAATATTTGCATAAAAGAAAAGTTTTGTAAAACAGGAATATCTCTTTTTGAAAACAGTTGTAACTAAGTAAATTGCATTCTTCTTTACAGAATATAAACAGTTATGGAAAACAGGGTACATGGCATCACAGGGTATAACTGGTGCAATAAAATAAATGACAGTGCTGGAAAGGAAAAAGGTACTGATATATATAGATCAAAAGTTTTAGGGTAGTACAAGCGTAAAGACGCTTCGAAAGTAAAAGCAAAAAGGGTACAACAACCTACTCACTAGTCAGCATCGCTAGTCTATATATACAACTCAAAAGTCTACTGATACACACTACACACTACTGTACATACTACATAACCATAACAACACTTCTCAGCATCTCCATCTCTGAATCTCTGGGTCATGGCAAATCTGGACCTCCTATCTCCTCAAGCTCCTCTAGAACCCACTTAGCCCACTCGACTAGGAAATCAGGGGTGATGTCCTCATGTGTAGCCTCAGCAATCCTCACAGCAGCTGCTCTACGAAACGCCTGGATCCTCTCTCTAAATCGCCTCTCACCACTCCCTATCTCTCTGGTACGCATGATATGCAATAACTCCTGGATCTGACCCTGTAGAAATCGCTGCTCCATAAGGCAAGCCTCAAACTGATGATATGGAACAGGATAGGAAGAGAACTGGAAAGGTACTCCCGTGACTGAATGACTAGTAAAGCCTGAATCCGCAGGTGGGGGTCCTCTAACAGGTGGCCTCATGCCTGGAGGTGGAATAGCCTGCAGTGGTATGGGCTGCAACACCGGTGGAGGTAGAATAGCCAATATTGGTGGAACAACAGGACGTGGATCCGAAAACGGCACTCCAACTGAAGGCTCTGAATGATCGGCTGATACAGGAATAAAAGAGTCGACCATTTCTGCTATCTGAAATCATATCGTAATATAAGAATCTCATTCCATAACGCAAACTATACTAATACCTGATATACAGAAGCACTCACCCTCTCAACGTTCTCTCATCCTATGCCTTACTTCTAATCTTAACCCTCTACCCATTCCCGTTAACCTAGGCTTGTGTCAGTGACTTATAACCTGCTGCTCTGATACCAAACCTGTGGCGCCCTCCAAACCCGGGTCAGAAGTTTGGGGTCCACACACACACCTTAATTATAATCTGCTTATAACAATAATAAAGATAATAATAATATATGCAGTGACCCTACTTATAACACCCTCCAAATCCGGGGTATAGATTTGGGGCATTATTAACAACAATTACCAACTATACCTGCACAAGCGGAATATAAATATAATAATTACCCCGAACTATCACTACTCAGGATCTTTTAAGGTTTGAGTTTGAAAAACAAGAATCATGCACTACACTTTATTACAAACCCAACTAAATAAAACCTGTCTCAAGAACTCTCTTTATTACAAAACTTTATTCTATCTACAGTTTCCCTACACAATCTTTTATTCAAACTACACAAAACTTTTATTCAACCCAACATTACTACTCATCCTGCTACACCTGATTTGGCACTTCAAAACTCTCTTCGGGAATAGGAAGGAACACTCTTGGTATAAGAGGGTCCCGCTGCTTGACTCGCTTCTTGACTACGCGGGTCCTGATGGGTTTCATTCTCTACCTTAACTGTAAAACAATAGGAGTAACAATAAAAAGGGATGAGCCAAAATTGCTCAACAAGCCTGCAACAATATATATATATATAAAGAGAGAAATAAATGAACCAATAAGCTGTTGGTTTGAACAACCATCTGTATCTGTATATGATAATAATTTGCCAACACTGGCGAGTACCAAATGAATAAGACTGGAAACAAGAACCAACATATGCACTATAATCTGCTGATCAGTCAGAATATGGTGCGGATCTATACCCAACTGCATAGACCCAACCAACATTAGGAGTACTCAGGCAACTATGGCCTATTAATTAATGACCTGGGTAAAACCCAGCTCGTAAAGTAACCATCCAGTCCAAGGCTTAGCATCCGGAATAATCGGAATGCTATTGATATATCCTAACACCAGGATATACCAGACTATATGTAACAAGGGTAAAGGAATTGAAATATGAACAAGAATTCCATAAATTGGGTAAATCAGGAATTTAAATGAAATGGAACAAGTGATATAAATGGGTAACAGTGTATATGAACAATGAATATCAAAGAGAATTGATACGATAGAAAGGAAATATAAATCACTATTCTGAATTTAGAATAGAGGAAAAACTTGCCTTGCGCGTACTTAACCTGGTTTAACTTACTGCCTTCTGACCCTAGCTTGCTCTGCCTTGCTAACACTGAACAAATTATAGAAAGATAGGTGTTTAGGTAATTTACTACATACGTGTATCTTGAATTGATATCACGCAACCTTATCAGTCTACCCATGCGTTTCTATCTGACTCGCATATATATTTACATATATTTACACAACACATTTATACACATAATCACATATAACACGTAACACGTAAAGCACACAATTAATTTCTAGATTTATAATTATTTTTAGAATCAATTCTAGGCTTATATCTGCATTACTAGTTGTATCTGATTTTATTATAATTTTTCGGGATTTATTCGGCTCAATTATATCCCTACTAGGACCTTCGAACTATCAATTATCACCAACCACTCTTTTTCAGAAGAAATTATAACCTACAATTATTTTTATTAGATTCGTCTCATTTTTCTGAGTCTAGGGGTCTTCGTTTCACTCAAATCGGACTAACGGTTAAATTGTTATGAATTAAACACTGATAATTCAATTTATTATTCAATATAGATAATTATTACAACCTTTTAAATTCTAAAATAATTTTTAAATAATTATTTAAGAAAAATCAAAGTCAAAAATAATTTTTTTATAATTTTTGGAGTTAAAACGAAGAAGTTACGATTTATTGAATATTATGTGATTAATTATTGAAATAATTAATCACTTAATAAATAAATAACTAATAAATAATTAATAGATAATTATTTGCTAATTTAAAATAATTAATCCCTAATTATTAGGATTAATCACAATTTATTACAAATATTTATAACTTATCGGTATTTATTCGATTAGATCGATTATTTACAAATAATCAATCAACTTAATTAACTGATACGCTATTTATCGGATAGATACGAATTATTCGAATTATAGATCATTTAACGATTAATCACTCGTACGATTCGTTAAACAGATAATTACCGATAACTACGATACGAATAATTATTACAATATTATTCAAATAACTAACGCTCGAATAATAATTCAATTATCGAATCATTACTCGTAATAATAACTAATTATCGAATTATTAACCATATTATTTAATTATTTCTAATCTTTATTTATTAATTAATTACCTAATTATTAATTAATTACCTAATTATTAATTAATTAGATAACTAATAAATAATTAGATAAATAATTAAATAATTAATTAAATAATTAAATTCGAATTTATAAATCAATAAAATAATTTAGAAATTAATAATACTATTTTTCAGAATATAAAACTAATTTTTAATTAATTATTAGAATTTTTAAAATGATTTTCTGATTTATAAAATATAATTAAATAATAAGAATTCAGAAACAGAAATCAGGAAATCAAATTGGGGATTTTTGGATCGAAACCGGGTCGAAACCGGGTTGGAAACCGGGTCGTCTTCGACCCAATCGGGTCACGAAGAACACCGGCCCCTTCCCCAGAATCCGACGCCGGCGGACTGATTCCGGCGAGACGAAAAACATGGCCAAAACGTTCGATTCCAGGCGCGTTCTTCCCCGTTCTTGTTCCACAGCAATCACACGTCGTTCCCTTCTAATCCTCCTTCGTCGTTCATCGACACAGCAGCCGGAAAACGAAGAAACGCGGCGGCGGCGGCTAAGCTCCGGCGATGCTAAAACGGACACCAAATCGAGTGAAACCGGTGCCAAACGACTCCCTATTCGACGATCTACATCCTCATGACAACGAAATCATCAAACAATTACCAGAAATCAAAACCCGAATTTGAGAATTAAACCCGAAAATACAAATCAAAAATCCAGAAATCAAACAACAAAAACGGTTACATAATCAGATAGAGAATCGAAAGAGCTTCACAACGGATACTTACACGACTGATTTGGTTAACAGGATCACGATCAAACTTGGCTTTGATTCCTCCTGCTGTTCTTCACAAACCCTAACCCTAATTCCCCCTTTTCTGATTTTCTTCTTTTTTTTTTTTATTTTCTGATTTTTAATAATAAATAACTAATTAATTAATAATAAAACAGCTATTTATAGTACTGAAAATAATACCCCTAAATAAAATTTAAGGGGCTAATTACACTCCTAATAAAAATATTTGGCCCCAATTTTTATAATTTTTGGGTATTAATATTGAATTTTTAAATATCCAATAATTACAAAACAAATACTAAAAATTCCCAAAAATTGTGAAAAATACAAAAATACAAAGAAAAATGATATATAATAATTTCATGATCATATAAAAATAAAAATGTGATTTTTGTGGGGCTTTTGGTACCCGAAGGGGTCCGGAAAAATTCGTTTTTCGCGAAAAAGGTCAATTGGTAAAACGTCTAGGGGTTCAAATTAACAATACGGTACAGGGCATTTTTAATAAAACAGAGCCAATGATTTTGTTTGAAATATGGGCTTTTAAAATACTGTTTGAGCTGTACGGGTTTTGATATAATATATATAATTGACGATAAAACGCTCAATAAATATTCAAAACACGTCTGGATCAAAACAACCAACACATAACACATAGCAGTTAGGGTTCAACGACTTAACACATTTAATCACATAATAATACACATAATTTATTATTATTATAACATAATACAAGCGTAATTCCTCGGTCGTTACATTCTCCCCTCCTTAACAAGATTCTGTCCTCAGAATCTAATTATACAAATAACTGAGGATACTTTTCTAACATTTCACTCTCAAGCTCCCAGGTTGATTCTTCAACCACTGGGTTTCTCCATAAAACTCTCACTAATGACACAGACTTATTTCTTAATACTCTCTCTTGCCTATCTAGAATTCTTATTGGCTGTTCTACATATGACAAATCTGCCTGAAGTTCTACTGGTTCATACTCTATTACATGCCTTGTATCAGGATTATACCTCTTAAGCATAGATACATGAAATACGTTGTGAATGTGCTGCATATGGGGTGGTAGAGCTAACTCGTACGCAACCTTCCCAACCTTCTTCAAAATCTCAAATGGTCCAACGTATCGTGGCTTCAATTTCCCTTTATTGCCAAATCTGGTCAATCCTTTCCATGGCGATATTTTGAGCAATACGTGTTCTCCTTCCTGATAATCCATATCCTTCCTGGCTTGGTTTGCATATCTGCTTTGTCTGTTTTGTGCTGCCTCGATTCGTTTTCGAATAAGATCAATCTTTTCTTTTGTCTGCTGAATTAATTCTGGACCCAAAATCTTGCGTTCTCCAACTTCATCCCAGTGCACGGGTGATCTGCATTTCCTTCCATATAATGCTTCATACGGTGGCATTCCAATACTGGCGTGATAGCTGTTATTATAAGAAAATTCCACTAGGGGTAAATGTTCATCCCAACTGCCTTCAAAATCGATCGCACAAACTCGTAGCATGTCTTCAATCGTTTGAATTGTCCTTTCACTTTGACCGTCAGTTTGCGGATGATAAGCTGTACTCATATTCAACTTCGTTCCTAGACATTCTTGAAATTGCCTCCAAAATCTTGAATTGAAACGAGGATCTCGATCCGATACAATTGATACTGGTACTCCATGACGCATCACAATTTCTTTGAGATACACGTGCACTAATTTGTCGAGCGAAAATCTTTCATTAATTGGTAGAAAATGTGCCGACTTCGTAAGTCTGTCAATGATTACCCATATCGCATCATGATTTGCCCTAGTCTTCGGTAGACCTACCACAAAATCCATCGCTAGATGTTCCCATTTCCATTCTGGAATGTCTAATGGTTGCAATAACCCACTCGGACGTTGGTGTTCTGCTTTAACTCGCTGGCATGTGTAGCATTTACTCACCCATTCTGCTATCTCCTTCTTCATATTCGGCCACCAAAAGTTTTCCTTCAAATCGCGATACATTTTCGTGCTTCCTGGATGAATGGAATACTTCGAATTGTGCGCATCTCGCATAACTTCTTCTTTTAATTCTGCCACGTTAGGGATCCAGATTCTTGACGCAAAACGTAAAATTCCCTCATTATCTTTCTGAGTTGTAATCTCTTCTCCTGTTAAGTTGTCGTCTTGGCTCATCACTTCTTCTTGACAACGGCGAATCTTTTCCAGCAATTCTGGTTGAAAAGTCATAGCGTAGATAGTTTCTGCAGATTCATCGGGAATACGGATTTCGATTTCCAATTTGTCGAATTCCTTGACCAATTCTTCGTACGAAGTCAACCAATTCAATCTTTCTTTTCGGCTTAGCGCATCTGCTACAACATTTGCTTTTCCTGGATGATAACTAATTGTAACATCGTAATCTTTAATCAATTCCAGCCATCGACGTTGTCGGATGTTCAGTTCCTTTTGCGTGAAAATATACTTCAGACTTTTATGATCCGTGTAGATTTCACATTTTTCACCGTACAGATAATGTCTCCAAAGCTTCAATGCAAAAACAATTGCTGCTAGTTCCAGATCATGCGTAGGATATTTCTGTTCATGGGGTTTAAGTTGTCTCGACGCATATGCAATGACATTACCATGTTGCATCAATACACATCCTAAACCACGATATGAAGCGTCACTGTAGATAACAAAATTTCCTTGCTCGTCTGGCAATACTAATACTGGTGCCGTCACCAACCGATTCTTCAACTCTTGAAAACTTTCTTCACACTTACTATTCCATTCGAACTTTTCACTTTGTCGAGTTAACTTGGTCAGCGGTGTAGCTATCTTCGCAAAATCTTTGACAAATCTTCGATAATATCCTGCCAAACCTAAGAAACTTCGAACCTCTGTCGGCGTCTTTGGTCTTTCCCAATTCAACACAGCTTCAATCTTTGTTGGATCAACTTGAATGCCTTCTCTGCTGATGATGTGCCCTAAAAACTGCACTTCTTTCAACCAAAATTCGCATTTGGAAAATTTTGCATAAAGCTGCTCCTTCCGTAATATCTCCAATGTCGTTATTAAATGCTCTGCATGCTCTTCTTCCGTCTTTGAATAGATCAAGATGTCATCAATAAATATAATGATAAACTTATCCAAATACTTCTTGAATATTCGATTCATCAAATCCATAAACGATGCAGGTGCATTCGTCAATCCAAAAGCCATTACAAGAAATTCATAGTGTCCGTACCTTGTTCTAAACGCTGTCTTTGGAATATCTTCGGCCTTGATCTTTAACTGATGATAGCCTGATCGTAAGTCGATTTTCGAAAACCATGCTGCTCCTTTTAGTTGATCAAATAAATCATCAATGCGAGGTAAAGGATATTTATTCTTGATAGTTAATTTGTTCAACTCACGATAATCGATACACAGTCGCATACTACCATCCTTCTTTTTCACGAACAATACTGGCGCACCCCATGGGGATACACTTGGCCTTATAATTCCTTTGTCAAGAAGTTCTTGCAACTGTTTTGCTAATTCCCTCATTTCAACAGGTGCCATTCGATATGGAGTTTTCGAAATTGGTTCAGTCCCTGGCGTCAAGTCAATAGTAAACTCAATTTCTCGATCTGGTGGAAGTCCTGGTAATTCGTCCGGAAAAACATCAAGAAATTCACAAACTACAGGAATATCTTCAATCTTCAAATTTCCCTTATCAACATCTCGTACATAGGCTAAATAAGCTTGACATCCTTGACGTAGCAATCTTCTCGTCTGCATTATTGATAGGAATTTCTGTTTTTGCTTCTCACCTTTAAATATTACCGTTTCATTTTCTTCAGTTTGCAATTTCACTCTCTTATTCGCACAGTCAATTTGAGCATTATTACTAGACAGCCAATCCATTCCTAAAATAATATCAAACTCCCCTAACCTAAAAGGTATCAAATCAACTGAAAAATGACATCTCCCTATCTCAATATCACAGCTCGGACATACTCGATCTACTGCAACCTAATCATTATTTGCTAATTTTATGACTAACACTTCATCCAACCACTGAATCTCACAATCTATCTTAGAGATAAAGGCTTCAGAAATAAAAGATCTAGTAGCTCCTGAATCAATCAATACCAAAGCATTTATGGAATTTACAGGAAGTGTACCTGCAACCACATTCGGACTCTGTACCGCTTCCTTCATTGACATGTTGAAAGTCCTTGCTCTGGGCTGATTTTGCTGTGGTAGTGGAGGTGGAGGTAATGCTAAAATTCTTGGAATACTGGCAGCCATTGCAACTCCTCTGCAGTCTTTGGCGATATGCCCTTTTCTCCCACATTGAAAACAAGTAACTTCTGCCTTTCCCATTGGACATTCTCCAGAATAGTGTCCCCTTTGCTTGCACTTGAAACACGTAACATTTAGCTTGTTGCAAACTCCTGTATGCTTTCTACCACACGTTCTGCAATCAGGTATAGGCAGTCGAATAAGTCTTTGCTGAGTTGGGGCAGGTAGTCGATTTCCCATCCTCTGATTGTTCTGCTCTGGCCTTTTGAAATTTACTTTTCCCCGAGCTTGAAATCCCGGCCTTTTGTTGAAACGATTCTGAAAATTCCCTGGTCCTTTCTCTCTCTGAGCTGCTTCGCTTTCTCCTTCAATAATCATAGCCTTCTGAACAACAGCCGTATAAGTTGTCAATTCAAACACAGCTACCCTGCTACGAATCCATGGTTTCAGTCCTTGCTGAAATCTCTTGGCCCGCTTCTCGTCCGTATCCACCTGCTCTGGAACAAACCTTGCCAATTCAGTAAACTTGGTTTCATAATCCGTAACCGATAAGTTGTCTTGTTTCAGCTCCAGGAACTTGATCTCCATCTGGTTTTTCATAAAACGAGGAAAATATTTCTCCAAGAAAAGATCAGTGAATCTGTTCCAGTTCACCACACCTTCTTCCAAAGCTTTCTTTGATTCCCACCAATAATTAGCTTCGCCTTTTAGGAAATAGCTAGCGAAATCTGTCTTCTGTTCTTCCTCGACCTTTGCCAACGAAAAAGCCTTTTCCATCTCTTTCAGCCAAGCTCTCGCTTTTGTAGGATCTGTGGAACCCATAAATTCCGGTGGCTTCACCGACTGAAATTGCTTGAAAGTAGTCGTAGGTGCTGCTGGTGGTATTTGATGTCCTGGATGAGCGGCTTGCTGTAACATCTGTTGCTGGAATTGCTGTTGCTGCTGCTGCATTTGTTGTTGCATCATCAACATCTGCTGTTGCATGAGATTAAACATCTGATCCATCTGTCTATTATTGTTTTGGCCATCGGTGTTTTCATTCGATGAGTCGGGCTGCGCTTTTCTCTTAGGTGCCATTTTTCTGATAAATAAATAATGGATCTTATTTAATAACAGTATATTAAACATATATTAAAACAGTTAATTCGAGAAAATAAAATAACTTATTAAATAACTGAATAGATAAAACAGTATGATATGTTTAAATTTTTTTTTTTTTTTTTTTTTTTTTTTTTTACAACATGATCATGAATAAAATTACATTTGTAAATATGCAATGGTACTGAAATAAATGTAAATGCTTAAATGACTGGAAATAAAATAAAGAAAACGTGCAAAAGATTATCTCATATATATATATATATAGGTAGAACACCAGCTACAGGTGTCAATGCTTGATACAAAACCCTATGATATAACAGTCGTACTGCTACTACTATCAGTCAGAGTCAGTAGCTACACTCATACAAACTAATATACAATACTATGCTGCCTCTATCTACAAAATATACATAATACAACTCTCATCGATCTGCTGGTCTCAAAATCCTGGTGGTACGTGGCTCAACTCCTCCTGCACTGCCTCTAGCACTGCCTCGGTAAGTCCCAATGCTCTGCGATATGCGGTCTCCGCACTAAGATCCTGCTGTCTCAACTCAGTAAGCTGCTGCGAACTAACCCGGTGAATATGATGTAATCTCTCTCTCAGTATATAATCCGGTCGTAATGCTCTGACAGGACCATCCGTCTGTGTCTCATACAATCCAAGAATCTCTCTACACTGGTTCTGCCATCAAATCCTCTCCTCCCTCTCTGCCTGAAAGCGCTGGTAAGTCACGGTATGATGCTCCTGAAGATCAGTGCTGGAACCTCGAGAAGGTAATGGTCCATCTACCACGATCTCATCCATAAACTCCGGCTGAGGAAACTGATACACTCCTGGAACAGGTGCATAAATGGCTAATGGGGCAGGAAATAAGACAGGCTGCTCCATAGGCACATACCCTGGCGGCTCTGCCTCTGGCTCCATATGTGGCAGCTCTGGAATCTCGACTGGTGGCATAGGAATCTGAGGCTCTACATTCTCCCACTGCGGAAGATCAACCATATCAGGAATATCGAACATCGGAAACTCTAATGGTGGAATATCTGGTATTTCTGGCTCAACGTATGGAAAATAATCTGCAAAACCTGGTACCTCCGGGAAAAGTGGTATCTCTGGTGCTGGCTCAGGTGGCAATGGAGGTAAGATCTGCTCTGACACTGGGGCTACTACCTGTGCATCCACTGGATCTGTCTCGGTCCTCTCCGTAGATGATGATAAAGAAGCCATCTAATATACATAAAAATAATAACACAAAAACAATCAAATCACAATCCTATAACTCATACTTCTAATCACATAGACAAACAGTCCTAACACTCTCACTCTCATCCTATCTTATTTTCCTATCTTATCTTAACCCTAACATTCTTGTTTTCCAAGGTCAATCCTAAGCTCGGATACCAACTATAACACCCTCCAAATCCGGGGTATAGATTTGGGGCATTATTAACAACAATTACCAACTATACCTGCACAAGTGGAATATAAATATAATAATTACCCCGAACTATCACTACTCAGGATCTTTTAAGGTTTGAGTTTGAAAAACAAGAATCATGCACTACACTTTATTACAAACCCAACTAAATAAAACCTGTCTCAAGAACTCTCTTTATTACAAAACTTTATTCTATCTACAGTTTCCCTACACAATCTTTTATTCAAACTACACAAAACTTTTATTCAACCCAACATTACTACTCATCCTGCTACACCTGATTTGGCACTTCAAAACTCTCTTCGGGAATAGGAAGGAACACTCTTGGTATAAGAGGGTCCCGCTGCTTGACTCGCTTCTTGACTACGCGGGTCCTGATGGGTTTCATTCTCTACCTTAACTGTAAAACAATAGGAGTAACAATAAAAAGGGATGAGCCAAAATTGCTCAACAAGCCTGCAACAATATATATATATATAAAGAGAGAAATAAATGAACCAATAAGCTGTTGGTTTGAACAACCATCTGTATCTGTATATGATAATAATTTGCCAACACTGGCGAGTACCAAATGAATAAGACTGGAAACAAGAACCAACATATGCACTATAATCTGCTGATCAGTCAGAATATGGTGCGGATCTATACCCAACTGCATAGACCCAACCAACATTAGGAGTACTCAGGCAACTATGGCCTATTAATTAATGACCTGGGTAAAACCCAGCTCGTAAAGTAACCATCCAGTCCAAGGCTTAGCATCCGGAATAATCGGAATGCTATTGATATATCCTAACACCAGGATATACCAGACTATATGTAACAAGGGTAAAGGAATTGAAATATGAACAAGAATTCCATAAATTGGGTAAATCAGGAATTTAAATGAAATGGAACAAGTGATATAAATGGGTAACAGTGTATATGAACAATGAATATCAAAGAGAATTGATACGATAGAAAGGAAATATAAATCACTATTCTGAATTTAGAATAGAGGAAAAACTTGCCTTGCGCGTACTTAACCTGGTTTAACTTACTGCCTTCTGACCCTAGCTTGCTCTGCCTTGCTAACACTGAACAAATTATAGAAAGATAGGTGTTTAGGTAATTTACTACATACGTGTATCTTGAATTGATATCACGCAACCTTATCAGTCTACCCATGCGTTTCTATCTGACTCGCATATATATTTACATATATTTACACAACACATTTATACACATAATCACATATAACACGTAACACGTAAAGCACACAATTAATTTCTAGATTTATAATTATTTTTAGAATCAATTCTAGGCTTATATCTGCATTACTAGTTGTATCTGATTTTATTATAATTTTTCGGGATTTATTCGGCTCAATTATATCCCTACTAGGACCTTCGAACTATCAATTATCACCAACCACTCTTTTTCAGAAGAAATTATAACCTACAATTATTTTTATTAGATTCGTCTCATTTTTCTGAGTCTAGGGGTCTTCGTTTCACTCAAATCGGACTAACGGTTAAATTGTTATGAATTAAACACTGATAATTCAATTTATTATTCAATATAGATAATTATTACAACCTTTTAAATTCTAAAATAATTTTTAAATAATTATTTAAGAAAAATCAAAGTCAAAAATAATTTTTTTATAATTTTTGGAGTTAAAACGAAGAAGTTACGATTTATTGAATATTATGTGATTAATTATTGAAATAATTAATCACTTAATAAATAAATAACTAATAAATAATTAATAGATAATTATTTGCTAATTTAAAATAATTAATCCCTAATTATTAGGATTAATCACAATTTATTACAAATATTTATAACTTATCGGTATTTATTCGATTAGATCGATTATTTACAAATAATCAATCAACTTAATTAACTGATACGCTATTTATCGGATAGATACGAATTATTCGAATTATAGATCATTTAACGATTAATCACTCGTACGATTCGTTAAACAGATAATTACCGATAACTACGATACGAATAATTATTACAATATTATTCAAATAACTAACGCTCGAATAATAATTCAATTATCGAATCATTACTCGTAATAATAACTAATTATCGAATTATTAACCATATTATTTAATTATTTCTAATCTTTATTTATTAATTAATTACCTAATTATTAATTAATTACCTAATTATTAATTAATTAGATAACTAATAAATAATTAGATAAATAATTAAATAATTAATTAAATAATTAAATTCGAATTTATAAATCAATAAAATAATTTAGAAATTAATAATACTATTTTTCAGAATATAAAACTAATTTTTAATTAATTATTAGAATTTTTAAAATGATTTTCTGATTTATAAAATATAATTAAATAATAAGAATTCAGAAACAGAAATCAGGAAATCAAATTGGGGATTTTTGGATCGAAACCGGGTCGAAACCGGGTTGGAAACCGGGTCGTCTTCGACCCAATCGGGTCACGAAGAACACCGGCCCCTTCCCCAGAATCCGACGCCGGCGGACTGATTCCGGCGAGACGAAAAACATGGCCAAAACGTTCGATTCCAGGCGCGTTCTTCCCCGTTCTTGTTCCACAGCAATCACACGTCGTTCCCTTCTAATCCTCCTTCGTCGTTCATCGACACAGCAGCCGGAAAACGAAGAAACGCGGCGGCGGCGGCTAAGCTCCGGCGATGCTAAAACGGACACCAAATCGAGTGAAACCGGTGCCAAACGACTCCCTATTCGACGATCTACATCCTCATGACAACGAAATCATCAAACAATTACCAGAAATCAAAACCCGAATTTGAGAATTAAACCCGAAAATACAAATCAAAAATCCAGAAATCAAACAACAAAAACGGTTACATAATCAGATAGAGAATCGAAAGAGCTTCACAACGGATACTTACACGACTGATTTGGTTAACAGGATCACGATCAAACTTGGCTTTGATTCCTCCTGCTGTTCTTCACAAACCCTAACCCTAATTCCCCCTTTTCTGATTTTCTTCTTTTTTTTTTATTTTCTGATTTTTAATAATAAATAACTAATTAATTAATAATAAAACAGCTATTTATAGTACTGAAAATAATACCCCTAAATAAAATTTAAGGGGCTAATTACACTCCTAATAAAAATATTTGGCCCCAATTTTTATAATTTTTGGGTATTAATATTGAATTTTTAAATATCCAATAATTACAAAATAAATACTAAAAATTCCCAAAAATTGTGAAAAATACAAAAATACAAAGAAAAATGATATATAATAATTTCATGATCATATAAAAATAAAAATGTGATTTTTGTGGGGCTTTTGGTACCCGAAGGGGTCCGGAAAAATTCGTTTTTCGCGAAAAAGGTCAATTGGTAAAACGTCTAGGGGTTCAAATTAGCAATACGGTACAGGGCATTTTTAATAAAACAGAGCCAATGATTTTGTTTGAAATATGGGCTTTTAAAATACTGTTTGAGCTGTACGGGTTTTGATATAATATATATAATTGACGATAAAACGCTCAATAAATATTCAAAACACGTCTGGATCAAAACAACCAACACATAACACATAGCAGTTAGGGTTCAACGACTTAACACATTTAATCACATAATAATACACATAATTTATTATTATTATAACATAATACAAGCGTAATTCCTCGGTCGTTACACTACTTATCAACCACCACGGACCGCGACAGGTTAAAGTATGCACACAAGCCAACACACTAAAATATTACAAACCGTTCAAATCCCAACTATTCCAAATTCAAACTGAGTATTAAACATGATTACAAACTTTTACAATCTTAAATTATTCCAAAAGAAGCCTACTAGCTCAGCTTCCTCAACCTGAACCCCTAGCTCTCGCGCTGGACTGGGGATCCTTGCTACCAACTGGTTCCTTTTTAACTGGAAAGAATATAAACAATATCGCACAAATGAGCTAACTAGCTCAGCAAGTCACAATAACAAACTGAGAATAATGATCATCAGGTGACTACGATTATGATATCAAGTGATCATTGGATTATGATTCAGAATTGGATAATATACTTTTAATTTAAAAACCAAGGTTAGGCTGCTGATCAGTCACGCACTAACCCCGAGCAAGGCACACAGCATTGCTCTAACTACTGGATCCAAGGCACACATTGGCCTAACTTGACCATTATATGGTCTGACCACGAATCTGGTCCACAATTTTATAAAAACAATCCAATTCTAACATAATAACAGAATATGCAATAATAAACAATAACCAGAATCATTAACAACAATGAGTGTTTAATAATGAAAGGGTTTCAATCTTTGTAAGGATCAATAAAGTAGTTTACAAGCTTGAATGCTGGGAAATGAAAGAATTGGATAACAAAAGAATCAATATTTCAGGGTTTCAAAGATTTGGGCTCTCAAAGCATTGGATACAATGGTTGAATGTATAAGTAATTCAGTTCAGTGTTTGGGATTTTGTTTGCATGTATTTATGGAATAGTATCTTATACTTGAGGTTCAAGTTTGGGTTTACAATAATCAATGGCTTAGAAAGAATATGGTTCATAGCTCAAGAACAATAACTGAAATCAGGGTTTCGGTTTTCGTGCTTCAAAGCACTTGCAAGGTCAACAAGACTATCAAGAATTACAATATTTCGAGAAAGTTCAGAACACTTGCCTGGAATTAGCTTACTACTCTGTACTCGCTTCCAATCACAATCGTCTTACTCCTCAACTATCTGTTTTCCTTTCCTACGCCTTGCCTCTTCTGCTCACATATCATAAGCATATATCAATTATCAACTCACAAGATTCTATTCAACGCACAGTTCTATCTACCCTTCGTTTTACCCAAATCCGATTAACGGATTGAAATCTATGCAATAACCAAGTAAATGTCGAGTATATAGACCGATAGTCAAACACCCAGTCACGTATAACACATAATACATCACGTAATCAAAGACATATCATTTATAAAGAGGTCTCGGTCATAAATAGGCTTTCTGGTATTTTAAAATAATTTTTAAAACATTTTTCGGAATTAAAACGGGTCGTTGGATCAATTTCGGGTTAATAAACAGGGTTCGGTTGGCCAATTCTGGCTCCGAAACAATTTTAGAATAATTATCGAGCCTTGAAAATAATTTAGAATAATATTTTAAAGCTCGAAACTATTTTTCAGAATTTTTAAATCATTTTTAATAATTAAATCTAATTAAATAATTAATTAAATATCAAATTAATAATTAATTAAATCAATTAATCAATTAATTTTCGAATTAATTGACTAATTAATCAATTAAAAATTAACTGAAATTAATTAAATAATTAATTCAGATTTATTTGTGAATTAAAAATAATTTTTGAAATTAAAATAATAATTTTTAGAATTTTCAGAAATTAAAAACGAATTTTTATAATAAAAATAAATAGGAAATATGATTTTTAAACATTTTTAAAACAGGAATCCTATTTTTGCAAAGTCTGGAAACTACAGGGACCAAACTGCATCGTTTTCAAAAGTTCAGGGACCAAACTGCAATTTTTACAGTCAGTCGCCGGAAAACACAGGGGTGGCCGGAGAACACGATTCTGGCCTCCTCACCTTGCCACAAGCTCCAGATCACATCTACACAACACCAGGAACACAACCATGCAATCAAAACAACCTAACAATCCCTGAGTTGGCCGGAATTTGGCCGTGAAATTTTCCAGTTTCCGGCGAACATCGGAAAACTTCAAAACACAACTCCCTTCTCTACAGACCTCGTTGGTTCATGAAACTTATACGACTGGATTGCAAATTTCACAGAGAACACAACCCACTATAATACAACATCAATCTATCACAGAATAAGAAACCCCCAAATTTCAATTAAGAACATTCATACGGGTTATAAACCCTAATTTTAAAATTCGAAAATCAAACTCAAATTTGAACATGTTATTGAACTCCAAATCAGACGTATGACATATGAAAATCATCAGGAAAACAAGCTCTACAACATGAAATCATCAAATCATACAAACAATCATCCGAACAAAAATTCATATTTTTAATAAAATAAATTTGAAAATAATTAAATTTTTAGAAATTTAACCTTTGATTCTGCAGGTGTATGGATTACAGATTCTGATAGAGCTTCTCAAGACCTTCAAATCCAGTACTCGAGCTTTTCAAACAAAGATCACTAACACCTTCAAAAGTTGGTTTGATTCTCAGAAAGGTTTATGAATATATGATTTTTCTCTGTAAAATTATATATTTATCTGTCTGCAATTGATTTTGATACGAAATAAAATACGGTAAAAGGCTATTTATAATTATGGAAAATTAGTATCCCGTTGGATCATTCCGGATATAAAATGGTACGTTTATTTATAAAAACTGATCCAAACGGTATCGGTTTTCGGGATAATTATCCAAATCAGTACAACTTGTACTGCAGTCTTGGTCTCAGCACCCAGTTACACGTACTACGAAGTGATAATTGGGATAGTTTAATAAAAAGCTCCCGTTTATCGAAAATACGGGTTTTATTAATTTACCGAAATGAATATTGTATCGAAAATGTTGTGCCGGGACCCGCGCAGGACAAACCGTACGCCGGATCGAAAAAGTCGAAACATGGAAAATGCTCGGAATATTACAATTAGGTTAGGAAGGAGTTCTCGGAAGAGTTTCGGGTTCCAAAAACGTAACAACGGTTGACGTCGGTTGGTTCCCGTTTTTATAAAATAGATTTTAATTATTCGGAAAAAAGATTTTAAAAATTTCATATGATTCTTATAAATCTATAAATCCACATAAAAATAATTAGGAAGATATAACAATTATCTATATTTTATTTGGGACATATAAAAATTAAAATACTCAATTAATATTATTTTTGAATATTCAAGTACATATATCACTTAACAATTAACTCACAGAATAGATACTGAACACACATATTAATTATTTAATAGTAAAAATAATTACACGTTATATCCCGGATATTACACTTATGTTAAATTCTGAACATAAAAATGTCCTATTTGATTCTTGAGCGACCAAGTCATTTATATCTCAAAACTTTGCTAAAAAGTTAAAACTTAACGCCATACCCTTACGTGAGGTATTACAAGTGGAAATAGCAAACAAAGAAATAATTCATGTAAATCAAGTACACCCCAAATGCAAGTTGAAATTAGAAGGGAAAGTCTTTGAGGTTGACTTAATCCCATTTACATTAGGAGAATTTGATATAATCTTAAGAATGGATTGGTTATCCAGTAATGGAGCACAAATAGATTGTGAGTGAAAGAGGGTGAAGATAAGAGTGCAAAATAGAAAGGAAGTAGTGTTTAAAGGTCAACGACATACCCATAAATTTCTGACCATGCTACAGGAAAAGAGATTGTTAAAGAAAGGTAACGAGGCCTATTTGGCTTATGTGATGGATACTAAGAAGGAAGTTCCCAACATACAGGACATACCCATAGTAAATGAATTCGAGGATGTGTTTCCAGAGAACTTGCCAGGATTGCCACCCGACAGAGAGATAGAATTTGCTAGAGAATTAGCATCGGGGACAGCACCAGTGTCCAAGGCCCCTTATAGGCCAGCCCTAGTTGAGATGAAGGAACTAGCTTTTCAACTGTAAGAGTTATTAGATAATGGAATGATAAGACCCATTATGTCGCCATGGGGAGTGCCAGTACTATTCGTAAAGAAAAAGGATGGCAGTATGAGATTATGCATAGACTATTGGGAGTTGAATAAGCTGACTATCAAGAATAGGTACCCTCTCCCTAGGATTGATGATCTATTCGACCAACTCAAGGGTGATGTACACTTTTCCAAAATAGATTTGAGGACAGGATATCACCAGTTGAAAATCAAACCTGAGGATATACCAAAGACTGCTTTTCGCAATAGGTATGGGCATTATGAGTTCTTAGTCATGTCGTTTGGACTAACCAATGCACCCGCAGCTTTTATGGATTTAATGAACAGAGTGTTCAAAAAGTACCTAGATATATGTGTGATAGTTTTATAGACGATATTCTAATCTACTCAAAAACAGAGCAAGAACATGTAGAACATTTGAGGATAGTCTTAGAAATCTTGAGGAAGTCAGATGCGAGAAGGACGAGAAAGGGACCATGAGGTATGCATCCCGAATTTGGATTCCAAATGTGCAAGAGTCAAAGGATGAGCTGCTGCATAAAGGGCACATCTCCAGATATTCGATCCATCCAGGAAGTACGAAAATGTACCGTGACCTTAAGGAATATTATTGGTGGCCTAACATGAAAAGGAAAATAGCAGAGTGGGTCAGCAAGTGCTTGACATGCCAGAGAGTGAAGGTTGAACATCAGCGACCAAGTGGACTATTACGGCCCCTAGAAATTCCAGAATGGAAATGGGAGCATATAGTCATGGATTTTGTGACAGGCCTACCAAGAACGAAAACCAATCACGATGCCATATGGGTTATCATAGATAGACTGACCAAGTCCACGCACTTCCTACCAATCAACGAAAGGTACACCCTAGACAAGCTGGTGTATATTTACTTGAAAGAAATTGTAGTGAGACGCGGCGTTCCTGTTGCCATAGTATCAGATAGAGACCCCAAGGTTTAATTCCCGATTTTGGAGAAGCTTCCAGGAGTGTGTAGGCACCAGACTAAACATGAGTTCCGCTTACCACCCCCAAACTGATGGGCAAAGCGAAAGGACTATTCAGACCCTAGAAGATATGCTGCGAGTATGTGCCATCGACTTTAAAGGGAATTGGAATGACCACTTACCCCTGATCGAATTTGCCTACAACAATAGCTATCACGCTAGCATAGGAATGCCTCCGTATGAAGCTCTTTATGGAAAGAGATGCCGCTCTCCCCTATGTTAGGATGAGGTTGGAGAACAAAAAATAATAGGACTCGAGTTGGTCCAGCAAACCAGGGAAATTGTGGGACTCATTAGGAAGAGACTGGTAGCAGCTCAAGACAGACAAAAGAAGTACGCCGACCAGACCAGGAAAGATAGAGAATATGAAGTAGGGGATTCAGTGTTGTTGAAGGTATCTCCCTGGAAGTGAGTAATGAGGTTTGGAAAGAAAGGGAAGCTGAGTCCCAGATTCATAGGACCCTTTGAAATTTTAAGAAGAATAGGACCCCTAGCTTACGAGCTCGCCTTGCCTCCTAATCTGCAATAAGTGCACAACATGTTCCACGTGTCAATGCTAAGGAAATACCATGTCGATGTTCGACATGTGATTGAGTATGAGCAGGTATATTTACAACCAGACCTGACCGACGTTGAGCAACCGGTAATAGTAATGGACCAAAAAGAACAAGTGCTGAGGAACAAGACGGTGAAGCTGGTGAGAATCTTGTAGAGAAATCAAAATGTTGAAGAGTCAACATGGGAACTAGAAGACGCAACGAGGAATAGATATCCACACCTATTTTCTAATTGATTTTGGGACAAAATCCTTGTTAGAGGGGAAGACTGTAATAACTCGAACTTTTGAGACTTTGTAAAAACGCTTAATGAATAGTAACCCTGACAGACGGGGAAAATGTTTTAGCCCACACTATGTTGTGCATGAGAAATTGAGTTTCAAAGTTGATAACATGATTATACGTACCAAATGAGTGTATGTAAACGCTATTAGTTTTCGAAGAAAACGAACTTTGAAAAATGACGGTATTTACGAACCTTCGAGGATTACGGGAATCACAATATAATTACGAATTTAAAACCCTACATATTTATATCCAAGGACGATACTTCAAAACATAAAGAATAAATACGAAAGGATTTACGCCGCGAACCGTTTACGGGAAATTATTACGAAAACGATTAAGCATCCGAACAAACACGTAAATGAATGAATAAACGTATCACGCTAACCAACCATGGTAGAAAATTAACCATGGTTACTTTATCAAATAGTAAGCTAAGCTATATAGGAATGATCATCTAAAGCTAAGGAATAGTAAGCTAAAGTCTAAAACCAATTAGCTTAGCTTGTAACCTAGAAAAGCTAGCAAGATTGTTCAAAGATATGCCAACCTACACTAGTTTAGGTTATATACTAAAAGATATACAAACATATAAACTGGTCTTATTCAAGAAGCAAGCAAGAAGCTCACAAAATCTCTCTCTCTCCCCCCCCCCAAAACTTCTTCATTCGGCCCTAACCAAGAAAAGAGAAGAAATCAATTTCAAAATTCCTAGCTCTAGTCATGGTAAAAATCCCCCATTAATTCCTAAGCTTCATACATCCTAAATTAAGGTAAGATAAATTTTTAAGCTCATTTAATCAAGATTTGATGGGTGAAATAAATTCAAGAAAGATGATAGTGAATAGTATGAATAGTAACTTTTCTTTGGTTTCTTGATTTTAATGGTTGATTTAGGTTCCAAAAACCCTACCAAGCACTCCCAAGACTTCACCATCATGAAGAGCACATATCAATCTTTCAATAAAATTATAAATCTTTGACCCATCTTTATTTAAGATTTAAGTTCCAGAATATTTTGGAACATAGTTGTAAATATAATTTTAGTGAATGTATTGTTGTAATCTTGATGTTTAGTTAAGTAGATTTAAGGTTGATGATTGTTGCCTCAAGAACATGATGTTCTTGAGAGAAGTTAGTGTGGTGGTGATTATTTGATGAATGTTGGTGGTAGTATAGAGATTTAAGGCATAAACGAAACTCGGATCGTAATCGTAATCTCGCTAAAACGAACAAAACATAACATTAAGTTTCTGCAGAAAGTCCCGAATATATAAACTATATTTCTTGAAAAATAATACTTTATTATGATAGAAAATTTTATAAGGATCTTTTAGGCTCTTAAATCGCTTGATTCCGATTTACGGATCAAAAGTTATGACTATTTTACTAAAAGTGATTTACGCGACAAAAACTGGTACGAATTACGAACTTTGAAAATAAAAATGATCGACTTAAAAATGTTCATAAATCATGAAATTTTTACATACAGTATGAAATAGAGTTACTTAACTTCTATAAAAATTTCAAGTGAAAATAATGATTTTTTTAATTTTATAAAAATATCGGAGCCAAGACCGCGCGATTAGAAAGCCGTTAGAATTCATAAGCGCAGCCGACGATGAAAATGTAATCGGACATAAGGTACTTCGAAAAAGGAAGCGACCGTAACATGAATAAGTACTTAAAGAAATAATAAGGGTAATATAAGCTGAGAGGGTGCATAATAAGTAGCATATGAGTACGAGTCGCCGTGAATTAGAACGGGACCTAATGAAATGGTTTGTGTTTATGGTTATAGATTTTCGAGCGGACCCTAGAGCATCCTCCACCTCGAGATACCCAGGCAAGTTTACGAACCCAACTCCATATACTGTTGTATTTTGAAAGGATTGTTTTATTATCATTTGCATAAATTCCATGTTCGCCATGATATTAAGTATTTGAGGTTTCGCATATAATAGCGACGGTAGTACGATATGTATATGTCGTAGAATGTTTAACGCCGCCACGAGCGTGACGTATAACAATAAGACCGAGAGTCGGTCAGAGTTATAAAATGAAAACCCGGGAATCATTCCGGTGATGTTTTAGGATGATTAAAGTCCGTAGTAGTTGTATTCCAAGGGACTCGGCGTCCACTTGCGAAACATTAAAAACCTCGAAATTTTATTAAAATGATTTCCAAAAATCGTATTCCCTCAACTATATTTAATTACCCGGATAATGGATATTATTTCATATTCATTCAATATAGGAGAATTATTCTCCAACGATTATTTATTTCAAACTTGATTAATTATTAAAGATTAGTTTAATTAGTTAAACATAAATTAGTTGAGGAATATTATTTCAAATATTCTATTAAAAATATAATTATTCGAGGTTCAATTATTTAATAATTATGATTTAATTATTAATTATTTATTAAATGATTTAATATGATTTAAAAATCATAAAACCTGATCTAAAAATACTTTCTGAATTTCAAAAAATCATTCGAATAATTTCATATTGTCGAAGAATATTATCTCGACTCATTTTAAATATTTTAAAAATAGTTTCAAAAGAAACTCTCCCTTATTTAATTATCTGTTGACAATGGTCAACTCACATCTTTAGTACTTCCTTCGAAAATTTCGGAAGTACCTATATATATATACTATTAAGATAAGTTGTTTCTATCAACAAGCAAAACGCTTGGGGAATTTCGATATGGTTCGAGTTCTTGAGATATGATAGGATTCTTTTAAAGGACAAGGGAGGGGTAGACTCTAGTACTATGTGTACTAGGGAGACTACCAAAGGTACCGCAGGCGAAGGTACTCTGTGTACGCAGGAACTTGTGAAGTATGTGTATGTCTAAAATGGGACACGTAGCCCGAATGCGACAAGGGTGATAACCGGGATATGAAGGTGTCGTCCTTCTACTAGTAGAAAAGGTTACTATATCCGTAGTACAACTGATCATCGTATGCGGTGGCTCCAGTGAATGTCCTAAGTTCTTCCAATTGGAATTGAGATGCAATACCGTAACCCAAGCCCAGGTGCTGGGTTTACCATTAAGGTATTTGCAGGATAATAAATCCACTAAAGAGTTGTTTTTGAAAGAAGGTGTGTATCACCAAGAAAAACTATTTTTGAATAAAACGTATTTATCATACATGACGTTGTACTTGAGTTTATCATACAGTCATTTCATACTGTACATTATTATGCTGGGCATTATAGCTCACACTTATTTTCTTAAATTGACACAACACAATAGTGAATTAAGATGTCTATCATGAAACTCATAGCCAGGAAACGGGTAGGAAACGGCCAGCTATTCCGTAGGATGTATGGTGTTGTACCATAGGTAGACCAAATAAGCTGGATTGGTTTTCAGTTATTTTTAGTCCGGCTTATTTACAAGTATGACTTATGTAAGATAATGAATAAGAAACTAATATTTGGCCGACGGACTAACCTTACTAAAAGGTTATTTCCCCGATAAGACTTAATTACTTTTGGGTTGTAATAATTATCACTTTGTGGATTGATTTACTCTAGTAATGAATGGTTCGTTTCCAAGACAATAACCTATAAGTGTGTGTGTGATAAGTGTGGGGTTGTAAAAGTGTGAGTATTTATATACGGTGATATGAGATAAGTGTTATATAATATTCAAGATGGCGTGGCCTCCTAGATCCTTGACCCCGAATTTTGGGGCGCCACAAGATAGGTATATGATCTGTCGAAGAAACAACAAAAGAGTTTTGAGGAGAGTGCTGATGCAATTAAAGAACTGAAAACTATAAGTTTGATGATAGAATCTCAAATTGTAGAGTTGGATAACTCTTCCAATACAAGGTAACTCGACCTTTTACCAGCACAACCTATCCAACAAGAAGAGGATGTCGAGGATGATGAGTTATCGATGTTCGGTGTTGATGTGAATATCAATTCAAAGGAAGAACATGCCATCAATGATATTTTTGTTGTTGTTGTTGTTGAGGACATTGAGAGTGAGGATGAAGGAATAAAAGAAAGCAATACTAAGATGGTGGTCGTTTATCAAAATATCATAATTTGTGCCTAAGCTACCATTCCTAAATCAAGGCATATCCTATATGGATCAATGGTTGGATATTGGTAAATTTGCTTTAAGTTTAACCTCTACTTAGACCTCTACTTAGAAGGCTTTTATACTTGAGAATACTTTCTACAATGTTGACGTGATTATGCCGATTGTCCAAGATGTTACTCAAAATTTGATTGGTGATTCATTTAAAATGGCTCTTAAGTTTCAAATTGAAGATGTGGGAGAAGATTGAGATATCTTTTTGATTATTGATGTGATAGGCCAAGATATTCGTCTAGCTCCTGAGAAAGTGACAAGTGTAAACAAGCCACCGCCTGAGCATTAATCTCGTGTAAATGTTGAGGGAGTTTATTCTTTTCGTGATGCTGAGTTTTATCATTATTTTATCACAAATTGTTTGAAGGATGCAAAAGCATTCACTCAATTATTGCTTATTTATGTCATATTTTATTTTTCTGATATTTGTTTGGAGATATTTTGCGGGATTAAAACAACTCCTAACGATATTCTTGATAGTTTTATGGTGGTGAATTTATGATTGATAATGTGGATATCTAGCTCTATTGTTTTCCATTAGAGAGATGGTCGAGTTAATGGCCATAAAAAAATAACGCTTCTTGGGAGGTAATCAAATATTCTTATAGACATAGTTAATTAATTAAAACTTTCTTTCTTTCTTTGGATTTTTTTAAGTAGTGTTTTTGTATACTTTATTTATTTTTACTCCCTCAAAGTGTCTTGATAATTTTTGAGTGAAGTATCTCAAGAAAAAAATTGTCATGATTTGGGTCTTCGAAAAAAAAGGTGTAATGATGGTGTAATTTATGTGGGATTAAAATTCGTGATGAGTGAGTGAAAAAAAACTCGTCGTGCAATTTTCCGCATCGCGGGGCACGTATTCAGGAGTAAAGGCAATTGTGGAGGTGTACTTCTGTCTAAATGTGGTGCGGCTTGCAGAATGTACAAAAAAATTATAAAAAGGATAGAGCAGGTCCCCCGGTGTGTAATACTTGACGTCAGGGTAAATTTCCCTGAAACCCCCCACCCCCACCCCCCGCGTACCCCTCCCATGTACAATGTAGTTCTATTTTTTTATTCTCATTTTTTAATATTCTTAATTTATTATTATTCTTAATATTAATATTTATTAAATATGTTATTATTATTACTCAAATAATTATTATTATTTGTACATATTATTAATATTTTCTTTTTATTATTATTCTTACTTGTGTACATAGTATTATTATTACGTAAGTTAATAAATTATTATTATACCTTTATTTATTTATTTATTTATTTATTTATTTATTTATTCATAAGTAATTTTTTATATTTTTATTTATAAATTATTTATAAATTATACCTAATATTCTATCTATATTTTCAAATATAGCTATATAAATCTTTACGTGAGTTATACAATTTATAATATATATATAAGTTTGTGTTTTGTTAGCATAAAAAAGGAAAAAAAAAACTTGTTATAATATTTATATTATATATTCTACTCTCTCTATATATATATAAATATATTATAACATAGGGGGTGTCATGGGGTGTGACTTTCTGGTTTTCATTGCCCCCCCGTTCCAGGTTATTATTTGCATCTTTCCAGCTCCATCAAACCCAAGAGAATTTTTTTTTCCGACTTTCTGCGTTCGCATCCTACGTTTTGATCTCAGGGAAGTTTTTTTTTAATGTAGCATTTTATTATGTTCGTTTTCCTATTTAATTTGTTCGTTCATTGGGACAAAGAACTACTTAAGTGTAGGGATGAGTTCTCAATATTAAAAATCCAATTTTTTTATAAAATTTAAAAATATTCAAAAAAATATTCAAAATATATTTCCTAGTCTCGTAATGTGTTAACAAGGATAAGTACACACAAGTTTTTTTTGCATAATTAGTCGATATTCATATCTTTAAAAAGTTATTTGTGACATGATAATTTCTTGTATGCACTTGTGAAATTCTAAAACTTGAGATGCATATTTGTCAATTTTAGTAAGTATTGAAGCATATTTTTACCTTGTGACATCTTGAGCCTAGTTTGTGATATATTTTATATAAGTAGATTTTGTTGTGTATTTTTCATCATGAAACATGTCGCTCTAGAACTTATCTTAAATCTTATTGGGACTACATGGTATGTGTATGCATTAAAATGATAAGGACACTATGTATTAGCCATTTTTATCATAAACAATATCCGTGAATTATCAAAGCTATGTGATCAGCGGAGTCTCAAATTTGATTTTTTCTGACTCCCAACATTCTCATAATTTATTATGAACACAAATTACAAATTATTGCCTCAAACGTATTTGTTTGTGATTCACTTTCAATCCCATAAATGAGCGGCTTACCTCATATACATTTTTAACACAAAAAAATAAATTTTCGAGTAAAATAGTGTTAAAAAATGTACCATCTATGATTCTACGTACAACCTATAAATTTCTTTTTTACCAATTCACTTAACAATAAATTACTCAACATTTTAAATATAAAAGTAATTTCACGTGTCTTAAAAAGTAACCTGAATGACATGTGTTATATTTTTAGTCGTGAGATTTATATTAACATACAGGGAATCCATTTTAATTACGAGAAATTCTCAAGATCTTGATTTTTCTAAAAAAATCAAAAATTCACCTCCTGACATGTGGGTGAGTTTAGCTATAAAAATAATAACTAGCATGATAGCCCGTGGAAAGCACGGGATCCATTTAAATCCTATAATTTGATCATTTTGATTTTTGAAATAGATGATTCGTAATTTTTGAAATATTATATGTTATTTTTTTGTCAAAAAACATTATACGTTATTAGTTTGATATATTTGGTAAAAAAAATCTTTTATAAAAGTGATACTAACTTGAATTTTTTTATCTGAATTTTATATGTAATCACAACGATATACTCTAATGTAAGAATTTTTAAGAAATCTTATATATCATTTAAAAAATATAACTTATAAAGACAAAATAACATAATTTTTTAAAAACTTATGACATACGTGTGTTGGCGTGTCTAAATGCTCAAAGTAGAATTAAGAACTAATCATATGTTCTTATTCTTTATAAATATATTTAATCATAATAACATATTCAAATCTTATATATGTTTCACCTTCATCCTCGCACATCCTCCAAATTTTATACCATTTTCAGCAACAGTGACATTATCATTACATATCATCAACTTGTACATGCTCATCGTCATTATCGTTCCTGCTACACACCTATGTATATTATGTGTGTACACCATCTTCCCTTAACCATTCCTTCATATCACGAAATCGACCACCATTCCGGCCACTACTTACGGTCAAATTTGTCTCCGAATTTCAGCTTCATTCCAGACCACACCTCCGTAAACTCATTTATATCATTTTTGATACCCCAATAATATATATGAGTTAAAAACCCAATAATTGTTATTTTTCTCCTCCTCTACCATCAGTATCACTATAACCAGCACCTCCAAATATGAAAAATTGTGGTAATTTGTTTTTCAAATTTTAGGTACTTTGTAATAACCCCAAAAATTTTGGACTTTTTGTAAACCTTATGAATAGTGATTTTGCTGATTATGCTGAATAAGAAAAATTTTCATGCCACACAATGTAGCAGTTCTTTTATTGATATTCTGAGGTCTTGTTAGTACTCTATATGGTATATAAGTATATGTAAAGATCATCTGAATCCAAATCCGAATACTTTGATTTTTCCCGAAAATCCACCAGATACCGAAAGAATTGAGTATAAGGTAACATGATAAAAAGGATTTAAATTCAAGGATTTTTAGAGAGGATCATAAAAGTAATATAAAATATTGAGAAAGGTTTAGGGGAAGCTAAGTAATAAGATCCCAGGTATGATCCCTCAAACGATAAACGAGAACGAAAGTTAAGCGAACCGTATAACAGATAAGCGGTCATTAGCCAAGTAATTAGGGGTTAATCAAAGAGGTTAGTGGATGATGATGTCATCACACCAACAAGAAGAAGACAAGTGTAAGAGGATGACATGAGAAAGATGACATAGGCATGGTGACATAAGCATGACAAATGGAGGGATTGGTTGGTTGATTGTGAGCCACACAATTTTTACCATGATAACAATCTAATTAACAACAAAAGGAAGTAACCAAGCTAAACACCACACAAATCATTTAATCAAACTAGAAATATTTTTACTTCACTTTTTCTTCCCTTGCTCTCGGCCAAAACCAGAGCAACAACGTAAAACTACCATATCTCCTTCAATACTCACTCAAATGTTGTGTTCTATAGCTCGTTGGAAAGGTATTGAGATGGCCTACAACTCTTATTTACAAGTCTCGTCCAAATAAGAATGGTAAGACCCTAATTTTTATAGTTCTTTAAATCGGACTTTTAGAAACTTCAAAACCTAAGTTTGTGTTCTTGATTTCTTTGGAAAGATCAAGCTTGTAGGAGGTTAGATTAAGGCTCCCTAAGAATTCCTAGAAACTTAACACCTACCAAGGAAGGTATCAACTTCAAACCCTAGCTTTGATTTTATGATTCCATTAAGTTTTATTGAAGCATTGTTAGTATTAAGGCTTGATCTTTGATTATAAGTAGTTTTGGTGGATTTGTATTGGTTTTGAATATTGGGTCTTTGATTGGTTGGATAAATTGGTAAAACTTGGAGTTGGGGACTGAGTTTGTAGTATGATGATTGAATATTGTTGTATTGGTGGTTGTGAGTGAATTGATGATAATTTAGAGTGTTAATTAAATTGGAAATCGCGTAAACATAAACGTCATAATGCCCGATTTACCTTAGTATAGGGGACCCAAAGGTGAACATCTTTCTAAACCGGGAGTCGATGTTCCCGAGTATAATATATATATATATATATTCATATATATATATATGGATATAGTTTTCAAAACTATTAATCGAATAAGGTTTATTCGATAACTTTATTTTATTCAATAAATATTATTAGTTGAATATTCATTCGAGGACTTATGACTCCGTTTTTTTATTTATTGAATATAATTTTGAATATTCATTTGAGGACTTATGACTCCGGTTATTTATTAAATAATATTCTTTATTTTATTAAATAATAGTGTTGCGATAATCAAACTTATTTTCGATTATTCCAATAAAGATCTTACTTTCGTATAAGTATATCTTTGGTTATTCGTTATTTATTTCAAGTATGAGTTTTTTAAAACTTCTACTTCAATTATTTTTATAAAGATTATCCTTTATGTGAATATTATTTAATAATAATATTCAGATATTTTCTAATATATCGGGACTGATTTATTTCATTAAATCAGTATTACTCCAAACATTCTTAAAAATGTTTTCGAGTCTTCAAAATGATTTTTAAAAGTTAGAGCGGATCCCAAAACTCATTTTGATATTTAAGATCTTCCTTTCGAAGGGGATTTAAATACTCGCTCAAAACCTGAGGGATCCGGCTCAGTGGTGTATTTTACATTCGCAACGAGGTTGCTGTTTTGAGAAAAAAATCTTGATTACTTGCCCATCGTTCGGGAAGTAAGTTCATCTATTTGAGTCGGCATAAGCAACATGGGCTCAATGGGCGTCCATGAAAGTGTAAGTGGCTTAGTGGGAGTCCATTAAATGCGTAAGTGGCTGAGTGGCAGTCCAGCATAAGGTCCCTATTGCGTCCAGGGTGATGACCAGTGGGGAATTCGTCCATCTACTAGTAGAAAAGGTTACTTATTGGTATATTTGCCTGATCAGCAAAATATCAGGTTTATGCCAAGGTTTTCTCCTTTCCAAAATTCATTGGATATTGCAACTCTGTCTATAATTTTCATAACAGAGGTTTTCAAGGAGTGTATGAAATTTATATATATATATAGGTGTATATATATATCGGGACTTAATGAAGTATCTCATAACTTCATTTCTTTCAAATGATATTTCAAAGATTGAATTTATTCAAGTCTTATCTTGTAGTCTCATCAGTGTGATGAACTTTTGAAACTAATTATAACTTGAACGGTGGTAGTTCAAGTAGTATTCGGAAAAGATATAAGTATATTGGAGTATCTTGTAACTTCATCTTTTGAACTTATATCTAGTAAATGATTATATTATGCATGTCAAAGATTTTCAGAAAAACTTTGAGACAAGGTTAGATATATGAGATCACCTTGCAACGATATTTTTATACAGTTTTAAACTGGAACTCTGTGTATATTATACATGTCAGAGGATTTCAAAGATTGTGAAATGTATATATGTATGTATATACTGAATATTTTGCGACTTGGTCGTGTTAAGATATTAACTTGGTTCATTTCTTCTTAACCAAGACTTTCTTGAGTACTATGAGAATGCTCATATATTATAAATTATTATACATACTATTTCGGTGGGCTTGTTGCTCACCCTTGCTTTCTTCTTTCATCACACAACATCAGATAGACAAGATGAACAGGACCAAGCTCCCAATTCGCGAGCGGATAGGAAACGTTCCGCAGTTTCCTATAGGCGTTGATGTCGCTGTAGCTGAGGTAGGAACTACCAATAGGCTAGGCTTTCAACTTTTGATGTACCAGACTTATGTATCTTTATAAATTGTAATAATGGCAAAGAAATGTAAATTTATTCAGAAACCCTTTTAAGGTGTAATGGCATATAATTGTGGAATAAAATGACTCGTGTTATTTTTGGATATTCATCTCTGAGACTATAACTTGTGGTGTGTGTGTTTATTGTGGGGTCACAGTACGGAGTAGTTGATTGTTTATTAAGATTGGGTGTTATTAAGGGAAATGGAACTCATGACAACCCGGATCCCCGACCTCGGATTTGGGGGTGTTACAAAAATGGTATCAGAGCTAAGCGTTATAAACATCAGAGATGATATGACGTTAAAATAATAAGTTCACTAAGATAATAAGAACTCTTGCCAAGTTTATAGTCGGACTACCTAACGTAGTACTGACAGTTAAAACCCTTATGGAAACCCTTATAATTATCATGATAGAAGCGTAGTTCGTTATCGTATATGGTAGCGGGACTCCGAACCCTGAGGTTGAGGAGCAACAACGCGATGATGTTTTATTACTTATTAGAGATCATATTATGGATCCGATAGAGCGTCCTAACACGGGACCGGATGATGTTCATATTGAGGATGTAGCGGTTGAGGATGTTGTCCTAGAAGGGATTGTTGCTGAGAAGAATCCCGTGGAGGATCCTGACAAGAATGAATAAAGGACCACTGAGGAATTGATGACTATGGTTAGGGCGACTACCAGAGGTAGGATTGGCCGGTTACTACCGGAGGTTCGTTCAAGTTCGTAAAGATAGTAGCCCCTTTAACGCGCTTACTCGTAAGACTGAGAAGTTCGAATGGACAGAGAAATACGAGAACAACTTTCAAGAACTAAAGCAAAGATTGGTGACGGCCCCTATGATGGAGTTGCCGGATGGAAAAGGAGATTTTGTGATGTGTAGTGACGCTTCGCATAAGGAATTAGGGTGCTTCTTATACAGCACAACAAGGTAATCGCGTACGCGTCAAGACAATTAAGGGAATATAAAATTCGATATCCCTACCCATGAGCTTGGGCTCGTGGCAATAGTTTTTCCCTAAAGATTGGAGGCACTACTTGTATGGAGAGAAGTGCAAGATTTACACAAACCATAGGAGCTCTAATACATTTTTACGTAGAAAGAGCTTAACATACGCCAGAGGAGGTGGTTAAAGCTAAGCAAGGATTACGATTATGAGATTCTTTATCATCCAGGGAAAGCCAAAATGGTGGCTAATGCCCTTAGTATAAAGGAGAGACTCAAGATGATAATGTCCTCGGAAGAGTAGATAAAAGATTTCGAGAAAATGGAAATAGAAGAGAAGGTAACCGGAGCCGGTACCGAAAAGCTGTTTGAGATTGTAATACAGCCCGAATTATTGAAAAAGATCATATTGTGCCAAAAAAATGATGAATGAAGGCAGAGAGCCCATGACTGGAGAAGAGATTAATACCGAGAAAGATGATAAGGGAATAATGAGGTGTTCCGACAGAATTTGGGTTCCAAATATTCAAGAGCTTAAAGATGAGATCTTAGATGAAAGCTAGTTTGAGGAATAAGATTTAGAGCAAACCCTGAACGTGATAGTCAGGGAGGTCGCCATCAAGATAGAAGGAACCCATTACATAATGAAGTGGAAAATGAGGATTTTAAAATATGTAGGATGACCCCGATTATGGGGAGGAGGAGGGAACGTTCAGACTAAGGAAACAGAAGTTGAGTAAGGAAAGGAGACTCGAGACGGTACTCCTATACGACAATTTATGGACCTTTCTAGACAGAACTTAGACTATTATCCCCAACCACTACCCTGAGGAAACAATGGGGTGAGAAATTCTTTCAGGACCTTTAAGTCGTTAAGCTCTTAGAGTTCCAAGGAACAAGCTGACCCAGTCGAGGCAAGAGCCTGGCTAAAGAAAATATAGAAATAATTTGAGATTCTAAATGATTGACGAATCACAAAAGACTATTTTTGTCACTTACCCTCTTAAGAGAGAGGCCACCCGCTGGTGAAAGGCCAAGGAAGGCACGGAGCAAGAGATTATAATAAACTGATTTAAGTTCAGTCAATTATTTTCAAGAAAGTACTTCCCAAGGTTATGGAGATAGTGTAAAAGCTTTAGAGCCAGAACAAAGGCAGACGAGTATGATGAATTATGAATCTAAGTTTTAAAAGTTGTCAAGATTCGTTCTGAGGACACGAATCCAGAATGACGGGATGTTTGAAATCAATGCTTATGTTGTGTTGGTTCATGAAATAATGATAAGAGAAAGGAAAATAAAAAGAAACTGAAGTGGAAAGGAATATAAAGGCAATAGAGTTTGAGGAATGATAAGGGAGTTGGGTATGAGGAAACCCTAAAGACTCGTAGCAATAGAAATAGAAAAGTATGTAATCGTCAGGATGAGGGTGATTCACCATGAGTTAAAATTGATGGTTGAAGGCATAAGAGATACATATATTTTATCCCCTGTAAGTTGGGAGGATTCGAGGAAACCTTGAGATAGTTCGAAGGATAAATAATGAGACGCGGATAGACTGAGGAGACAAGGAAGTAAGAATTTAGGAAAATTGGATGAAGGAAGTGACCTTCAAGAATGTGAAGTGTAAGACCGGTGGCTTGATACCTAGAAAGGAAGACGCCAGGTATGAAAGATATCCCAACATTGAGATGACTGTTGAGATAAACAACAAAAGTAAATAAGGAATTATTAAGAAAAAGTTCACGTTGAACACGACCAATATCTTCCAGAACATCCCTGTTGTCATTACCAAATTAGGCAAGCAAAGCGAAAAAAAAACCATTGTTATCTTTTGGAGGCCATATGGATTGACCTCAGTTTGAATAAGGATGCTATTGTGAAATTAAGTATAGACTATCGAAGTGAGAATGATTGAATAAGGTAATCTATCAAGTATATATGACTTGATTTATCCATGGAAGAGTGTAAGTATCTTTTAAAGGTGGAATTAAGGATAAAACCCCGATAACTTGAAATGAATCCTAGGGGAATGCATAAAGGTTGGCATTTCACCCTTAATAGGGACAGCATGAGTTTTGACAGTATGAATTGGAAAGGATTAAGGTAACAACAACCTTTAAGGATCAGTGGAGAAATTTTTCAGAAGTATATAGACAATGATTCTGGTATTAGTAAATGGTATCTTGATATGCCCTGTGCCTAGGGTGTACCTGATGAAGGATTTAAGGATAACCTTAGAGGTTTTACAAGGAGAAAGGTAATATTCAAAGTTCTCAAGCATAGAAATTTTGATGAAGGAAATATGACGTAATTATAATAATGCCAGGTGGGAACGTGTTGAACCATAAGAAAGTATAGATCGATCCAATGAGGGTCGAGATTGGTGAAAACAAGAAGGACCCAAGATAAGAGACGTCCTAAGTATGATCGAGAGTCAGTCGTGGCAATGTTCACATCTAAAGACTAAGGCAATGACTTATGGAAAAATGGTGATTTTTTTTCTCACCAGGACTTAAGAGAAGCATTTTCACATAAGCGGTGATGAGGTAGAAAATTTAGTTGGAGGTGGTTAAAATGACATTGATTGTAAGGAAATTTTACTATTAGGAAAGGCCAAAGAGGTGACCAACACTTTAAGTGTAAGAGGATAATTATCGGCGCTCGTGCCAGCGGAATACAGTGATAATGGTTAATTCTGTGAAGGTTGTATTATGGTGTGAAAGATTGACATTCCTTCTGATGACTGTGCGGTACTCAACCGTAATAGTAGTTTGGTAAAGATTTAATTCATGTAATCGCCGTGAGCGGGCTTTCTATCTTAGAAGGTCCTATCTTGAGATAAGTCAGGAGCATGTTACGAAAGGACTAAATGAACCTTTGAGCTTCATGTCTCCCAGTAAAGAAATATGGTTAATAATGGTATTAGCCTGGTATCGTTGCTTTGATTGAAACTCTTCTGCAATTTTATCTGCTTCATGTCATGTTTGTACGTCAGGATCAGGAATGTTCTTCACGAATCATGAATGATGATTATGTTACCTCCTTAGAAGGATTCGATATGATATGAATGGACTCCGTATGGTTAGCTATTAAAACTTTATAGAAAATGAATGACTACAGTAGGTCAACGGTGGGCCATAGTAATGCAGGAATGATTCTGGGAGTAATGAGCCGATTACTTACAACCGTGAGAGTTGTATTGGAATGGATGTTGAGAGTGAGTACCACTAATCGGGTCGTGGTGGTGTATAAGTTATCATTGATAGGCTAATTAAGTCGATTATCTACCTATTGAATACTTATTCCTTCTTATCAATAGAGAGTCGTATTACTATACGAGGAAGGTTGCGATGCAAGCATAGAATTCTAATAACGATGACGTCTAGAATGAAATCCCAGATTCGATTTTCGATGTCGAGGGAGTTTCAAAGGTGATTGTTTATAAGCTCGAGCAAGAGAATGGATCCATAGAATGATGGACGGAATAGTTAATATTCAGACACGAGAAATACGATGTTATAATACTTGATGTTGATATATATACGTATATGTTTTCTTCTCCTATGACAAACCTCTATAGTTCAGAGGTAGATTTCAAGCCAGATATTTTGTGGCAGTATATTTTATATATATACAATTCTCTTCAATTCGTTCTTTTCTCTCCTTTTCATTTCATATAAGCTGAGAAGAACAACCCTTCCAGAAGGGGAGGTATTGTCGAATGACTATCTATCTGTGTGATAGAAGCCTAGTAGGATACCATCTATTATTTAATTGCTTGTCAAGTACTAAAGGCTGGTCACCTTCTGTACTAACTATGCAATGTAACAAGTGTTCATGATCATAGTGATCTCTCAATAAATTCTTTTACTTCTATATGAAGGACCAAGCTTTCGAATATGGAGGCAGCTAGAGATGAAGTGGTACCAAGTATGGTGGTATTCCGATTCTAACGCGTTCGTGATACTAAGGTTGACGCGATTATTAAAAGGTTATAGAACGCTAACGAGCAAAAGTGTAATCAGTATAAAATATGGTACAGAAGATAATGACGATTACGAACTGGAAAAGAGTGGGTATTGAGAAGCAAAAGCTGTAGATCTAGATGAGATAATGAGAGTCTGTACAATAGACTTGAAAGAAATTTGGAATGATCACTTAACGCGGATTGAGTTTTCTTACGATAATCGATCGTATGTCAGAATCGAGGTATCGCCTTATGAGATCCTTGAGGGAAGACAATGTCGATCTCCCTTATGTTAGGATGAAGTTATAGAGCGCAAGATGCTCAGACCCGCAGTAGTCCAAAGGACCAAGGATATAATAGATCTAATCATAGCACGGCTGGTAGTAGCCCAAGATGGACATAAGAAGTATGTTGATTTGACACGAAAGGACAAAGAATAGGAAGTAGGGGACCTAGTGTTGTTATAGGTATTCCCTTGGAAAGGATGGATGTGGTTCGGAAAGAAAGGAAAGCTAAACCCACGAATTGTTGGACCCTTGGATATATTAAGTCGTATTGGGAAGTTAACATATGAGCTAGCCTTACCCCGAACCTTCGAAAGTTCATAACGTGTTCCATGTATCAATGTTAAGGAAGTGTAATCCGGATGCCAGACATATAGGGGCATATGAGCGCAGAGACATGCAACCAGACGTAACCTATATGGAGCAACTAGGAAGGGTTATAGATCAAAAATGGACAAGTGCTTAGAAGAAGGGTTATCATGCTAGTCAGGGTTTGTGGCAGAACAACAATGTGGGAAAATTGACTTGAGAGTTAGAAAGTGCAATGCTAAGAAAGTATCCCAATTCATTTTCTATCTGATTCCGGGACGGAATCCTTTTAAGGAGGGGAGACTGTAATAACCCAAAAAATTTTGGACTTTTTGTAAACCTTATGAATAGTAATTTTGCTGATTATGCTGAATAAGAAAACTTTTCATGCCACATAATGTAACAGTTCTTTTATTGATATTCTGATATCTTATTAGTACTCTATATGGTATATAAGTGTATGTAAAGATTGTCAGAATCCAAATCCGAACACTTTGATTTTTCCCGAAAATCCACCAGATACCGAAAAAATTGAGTATAAGGTAACATGATAAAAAAGATTTAAATTCAAGGATTTTTAGAGAGGATCATAAAAGGAATATAAAATATTGAGAAAGGTTTAGGGGAAGTTAAGTAATAAGATCCCAGGTATGATCCCTCAAACGATAAACGAGAACGAAAGTTAAGCGAACCTTATAACAGATAAACGGTCATTAGCCAAGTAATTAGGGGTTAATCAAAGAGGTTAGTGGATGATGATGTCATCACACCAACAAGAAGAAGACAAGTGTAAGAGGATGACATGAGAGAGATGACATAGGCATGGTGACATAAGCATGACAAATGGAGGGATTGGTTGGTTGATTGTGAGCCACATAATTTTTACCATGGTAACAATCTAATTAACAACAAATGGAAGTAACCAAGCTAAACACCACACAAATCATTTAATCAAACTAGAAACATTTTTACTTCACTTTTTCTTCCCTTGCTCTCGGCCAAAACCAGAGCAGCAACGTAAAACTACCATATCTCCTTCAATACTCACTCAAATGTTGTGTTCTATAGCTCGTTGGAAAGGTATTGAGATGGCCTACAACTCTTGTTCACAAGTCTCGTCCAAATAAGAATGGTAAGGCCCTTATTTTTACAGTTCTTTAAATCGGACTTTTAGAAACTTCAAAACCTAACTTTGTGTTCTTGATTTCTTTGGAAAGATCAAGCTTGTACGAGGTTAGATTAAGGCTCCCTAAGGCTTCCTAGCAACTTAACACCTACCAAGGAAGGTATCAATTTCAAACCTTAGCTTTGATTTTATGATTCCATTAAGTTTTATTGAAGCATTGTTAGTATTAAGGCTTGATCTTTGATTATAAGTAGTTTTGGTGGATTTGTATTGGTTTTGAATATTGGGTCTTTAATTGGTTGGATAAATTGGTAAAACTTGGAGTTGGGGACTGAGTTTGTAGTATAATGGTTGAATATTGTTGTATTGGTGGTTGTGAGTAAATTGATAATAATTTAGAGTGTTAATTAAATTGGAAATTGCGTAAACATAAACGTCATAATGCCCGATTTTCCTTAACTGTTCTGTTCTTAACTTTAGGACCCGTGAACTCACTGTTAGGTTTTGACCATTGCCATGATTAGATAGTTCATGTTACGAGCTTCGTTTTGATACGTGGTTCGCTTGAATCCGATATACGGTTAGGAGAAACGACCGTTTTAAGTAACGGTATTTCGCGACCGAACCATTACCCCTCGCCTTACTTTGAAACCTTGGTTAAGGCTCTTAAATGACTAATTGAAGTATGAAACAATTATGTAAAGTGGGTTAGGCAGTTGGTAGGGGACTCACGAAAGAATCGCCTTAAAATTCTTAATGGTTAATTTATTAAAAATGGTGGAGTCGAGGGTACTCGAACGACTTATGTGATTTGTTAAGCGTAGAAATGACCATAAACAAACGTTAGGGTTCAATTGGTTAAAGTTTAGTTTCTTAAGCGACCGTGATTTAATTTCGGCTTATGTTGTTGTTCATAGGTTATCGGACCCACTCTAAGCTTAGGTCTACCCCGGAGCACTCAGGCAAGTTTTCTACCCGTTATACTGTTGTTGTGATGTAAATATATGTATATGCATTATCTTGTGATAAGTGCATGATTGTTATTAGCAAATTTTGCGATATATTGGAGCATCCTGATATGGTATATATGCATGTCTGTTTCGTAATCTTGATATCTAATTGTTGATTCAAATGCTTATAAGTTGCATAATACCTATGCTAGAGATAAGCAGTAGTTGCGTATACCCTTAGTATAGGGGACCCAAAGGTGAACATTTTTCTAAACCGGGAGTCGATGTTCCTGTGTAATATCCGGGATATAACGTGTAATTATTTTTACTATTAAATAATTAATATGTGTGTTCAGTATCTATTCTGTGAGTTAATTATTAAGTGATATATGTACTTGAATATTCAAAAATAATATTAATTGAGTATTTTAATTTTTATATGTCCCAAATAAAATATAGATAATTGTTATATCTTCCTAATTATTTTTATGTGGATTTATAGATTTATAAGAATCATATGAAATTTTTAAAATCTTTTTTCCGAATAATTAAAATCTATTTTATAAAAACGGGAACCAACCGACGTCAACCGTTGTTACGTTTTTGGAACCCGAAACTCTTCCGAGAACTCCTTCCTAACCTAATTGTAATATTCCGAGCATTTTCCATGTTTCGACTTTTTCGATCCGGCGTACGGTTTGTCCTGCGCGGGTCCCAGCACAACATTTTCGATACAATATTCGTTTCGGTAAATTAATAAAACCCGTATTTTCGATAAACGGGAGCTTTTTATTAAACTATCCCAATTATCACTTCGTAGTACGTGTAACTGGGTGCTGAGACCAAGACTGCAGTACAAGTTGTACTGATTTGGATAATTATCCCGAAAACCGATACCGTTTGGATCAGTTTTTATAAATAAACGTACCATTTTATATCCGGAATGATCCAACGGGATACTAATTTTCCGTAATTATAAATAGCCTTTTACCGTATTTTATTTCGTATCAAAATCAATTGCAGACAGATAAATATATAATTTTACAGAGAAAAATCATATATTCATAAACCTTTCTGAGAATCAAACCAACTTTTGAAGGTGTTAGTGATCTTTGTTTGAAAAGCTCGAGTACTGGATTTGAAGGTCTTGAGAAGCTCTATCAGAATCTGTAATCCATACACCTGCAGAATCAAAGGTTGAATTTCTAAAAATTTAATTATTTTCGAATTTATTTTATTAAAAATATGAATTTTTGTTCGGATGATTGTTTGTATGATTTGATGATTTCATGTTGTAGAGCTTGTTTTCCTGATGATTTTCATATGTCATACGTCTGATTTGGAGTTCAATAACATGTTCAAATTTGAGTTTGATTTTCGAATTTTAAAATTAGGGTTTATAACCCGTATGAATGTTCTTAATTGAAATTTGGGGGTTTCTTATTCTGTGATAGATTGATGTTGTATTATAGTGGGTTGTGTTCTCTGTGAAATTTGCAATCCAGTCGTATAAGTTTCATGAACCAACGAGGTCTGTAGAGAAGGGAGTTGTGTTTTGAAGTTTTCCGATGTTCGCCGGAAACTGGAAAATTTCACGGCCAAATTCCGGCCAACTCAGGGATTGTTAGGTTGTTTTGATTGCATGGTTGTGTTCCTGGTGTTGTGTAGATGTGATCTGGAGCTTGTGGCAAGGTGAGGAGGCCGGAATCGTGTTCTCCGGCCACCCCTGTGTTTTCCGGCGACTGACTGTAAAAATTGCAGTTTGGTCCCTGAACTTTTGAAAACGATGCAGTTTGGTCCCTGTAGTTTCCAGACTTTGCAAAAATAGGATTCCTGTTTTAAAAATGTTTAAAATCATATTTCCTATTTATTTTTATTATAAAAATTCGTTTTTAATTTCTGAAAATTCTAAAAATTATTATTTTAATTTCGAAAATTATTTTTAATTCACAAATAAATCTGAATTAATTATTTAATTAATTTCAGTTAATTTTTAATTGATTAATTAGTCAATTAATTCGAAAATTAATTGATTAATTGATTTAATTAATTATTAATTGATTTTTAATTAATTATTTAATTAGATTTAATTATTAAAAATGATTTAAAAATTCTGAAAAATAGTTTCGAGCTTTAAAATATTATTCTAAATTATTTTCAAGGCTCGATAATTATTCTAAAATTGTTTCGGAGCCAGAATTGGCCAACCGAACCCTGTTTATTAACCCGAAATTGATCCAACGACCCGTTTTAATTCCGAAAAATGTTTTAAAAATTATTTTAAAATACCAGAAAGCCTATTTATGACCGAGACCTCTTTATAAATGATATTTCTTTGATTACGTGATGTATTATGTGTTATACATGACTGGGTGTTTGACTATCGGTCTATATACTCGACATTTACTTGGTTATTGCATAGATTTCAATCCGTTAATCGGATTTGGGTAAAACGAAGGGTAGATAGAAGTGTGCGTTGAATAGAATCTTGTGAGTTGATAATTGATAGATGCTTATGATATGTGAGCAGAAGAGGCAAGGCGTAGGAAAGGAAAACAGATAGTTGAGGAGTAAGACGATTGTGATTGGAAGCGAGTACAGAGAAGTAAGCTAATTCCAGGCAAGTGTTCTGAACTTTCTCGAAATATTGTAATTCTTGATAGTCTTGTTGACCTTGCAAGTGCTTTGAAGCACGGAAACCGAAACCCTGATTTCAGTTATTGTTCTTGAGCTATGAACCATATTCTTTCTAAGCCATTGATTATTGTAAACCCAAACTTGAACCTCAAGTATAAGATACTATTCCATAAATACATGCAAACAAAATTCCAAACACTGAACTGAATTACTTATACATTCAACCATTGTATCCTATGCTTTGAGAGCCCAAATCTTTGAAACCCTGAAATATTGATTCTTTTGTTATCCAATTCTTTCATTTCCCAGCATTCAAGCTTGTAAACTACTTTATTGATCCTTACAAAGATTGAAACCCTTTCATTATTAAACACTCATTGTTGTTAATGATTCTGGTTATTGTTTATTATTGCATATTCTGTTATTATGTTAGAATTGGATTGTTTTTATAAAATTGTGGACCAGATTCGTGGTCAGACCATATAATTGTCAAGTTAGGCCAATGTGTGCCTTGGATCCAGTAGTTAGAGCAATGCTGTGTGCCTTGCTCGGGGTTAGTGCGTGACTGATCAGCAGCCTAACCTTGGTTTTTAAATTAAAAGTATATTATCCAATTCTGAATCATAATCCAATGATCACTTGATATCATAATCGTAGTCACCTGATGATCATTATTCTCAGTTTGTTATTGTGACTTGCTGAGCTAGTTAGCTCATTTGTGCGATGTTGTTTATATTCTTTCCAGTTAAAAAGGAACCAGTTGGTAGCAAGGATCCCCAGTCCAGCGCGAGAGCTAGGGGTTCAGGTTGAGGAAGCTGAGCTAGTAGGCTTCTTTTGGAATAATTTAAGATTGTAAAAGTTTGTAATCATGTTTAATACTCAGTTTGAATTTGGAATAGTTGGGATTTGAACGGTTTGTAATATTTTAGTGTGTTGGCTTGTGTGCATACTTTAACCTATCGCGGTCCGTGGTGGTTGATAAGTAGGGTCACTGCATATATTATTATTATCTTTATTATTGTTATAAGCAGATTATAATTAAGGTGTGTGTGTGGACCCCAAACTTCTGACCCGGGTTTGGAGGGCGCCACATCCTGAGTATAATATATATATATATATATATATATATATATATATATATATTTTCATATATATATATATATGGATATAGTTTTCAAAACTATTAATCGAATAAGGTTTATTCGATAACTTTATTTTATTCAATGAATATTATTAGTTGAATATTCATTCGAGGAATTATGACTCCGTTTATTTTATTTATTGAATATTATTTTGAATATTCATTTGAGGACTTATGACTCTGCTTATTTATTAAATAATATTCTTTATTTTATTAAAGAATAGTGTTTCGATAATCAAACTTATTTTCGATTATTCCAATAAAGATCTTACTTTCGTATAAGTATATCTTTGGTTATTCGTTATTCATTTCAAGTATGAGTTTTTTAAAACTTCTATTTCAATTATTTTTATAAAGATTATCCTTTATGGGAATATTATTTAATAATAATATTCAGATATTTTCTAATATATCGGGACTGATTTATTTCATTAAATCAGTATTACTCCAAACATTCTTAAAAATGTTTTCGAGTCTTTAAAATGATTTTTAAAAGTTAGAGCGGATCCCAAAACTCATTTTGATATTTAAGATCTTCCTTTCGAAGGGGATTCAAATACTCGCTCAAAACCTGAGGGATCCGGCTCAGTGGTGTATTTTACATTCACAACGAGGTTGCTGTTTTGAGAAAAAAATCTTGATTACTTGCCCATCGTTCGGGAAGTAAGTTCATCTATTTGAGTCGGCATAAGCAACATGAGCTCAGTGAACGTCCATGAAAGTGTAAGTGGCTCAGTGGGAGTCCATCAAATGCGTAAGTGGCTGAGTGGCAGTCCAGCATAAGGTCCTATTGCGGCCAGGGTGATGACCAGTGGGGAATTCATCCATCTACTAGTAGAAAAGGTTACTTATTGGTATATTTGCCTGATCAGCAAGATATCAGGTTTATGCCAAGGTTTTCTCCTTTCCAAAATTCATTGGATATTGCAACTCTGTCTATAATTTTCATAACATAGGTTTTCAAGGAGTGTATGAAATGTATATATATATATAGGTGTATATATATATATCGGGACTTAATGAAGTATCTCGTAACTTCATTTCTTTCAAATGATATTTCAAAGATTGAATCTATTCAAGTCTTATCTTGTAATCTCATCAGTGTGATGAACTTTTAAAACTAATTATAACTTGAACGGTGGTAGTTCAAGTAGTATTCGGAAAAGATATAAGTATATTGGAGTATCTTGTAACTTCATCTTTTGAACTTATATCTAGTAAATGATTATCTTATGCATGTCAAAGATTTTCAGAAAAACGTTGAGACAAGGTTAGATATATGAGATCACCTTGCAACGATATTTTTATACAGTTATAAACTGGAACTCTGTGTATATTATACATGTCAGAGGATTTCAAAGATTGTGAAAAGTATATATGTATGTATATACCGAATATTTTGCGACTTAGTCGCGTTAAGATATCAACTTGGTTCATTTCTTCTTAATCAAGACTTTCTTGAGTGCTATGAGAATACTCATATATTGTAAATTATTATACATACTATTTCGGTGGGCTTGTTGCTCACCCTTACTTTCTTCTTTCATCACACAACATCAGATAGACAAGATGAACATGACCAAACTTCCAATTCGCGAGCGGATAGGAAACGTTCCGCAGTTTCATATAGGCGTTGATGTCGCTGTAGCTGAGGTAGAAACTACCAATAGGCTAGGCTTTCAACTTTTGATGTACCAGACTTATGTATCTTTATGAATTGTAATAATGACAATGAAATGTAAATTTATTCAGAAACCCTTTTAAGGTGTAATGGCATATAATTGTGGAATAAAATGACTCGTGTTATTTTTGGATATTCATCTCTGAGACTATAACTTGTGGTGTGTGTGTTTATTGTGGGGTCACAGTACGGAGTAGTTGATTGTTTATTAAGATTGGGTGTTATTAAGGGAAATGAAACTCGTGACAACCCGGATCCTCGACCCCTGATTTGGGGGTGTTATATACTTGACTTCAGATTTTAGTGCTTTTACTTTCATTTTGGTGGGTTGTTGTGGTTTTAATAAAAATATTTGGTGATTTCAGTTTGATTTTGACAATTTTGGTAGTGCTCCTTGGTAGAGATCGTGTGATAGTCATGATGAAAGGGGTGGTGATATTGCTATATTCGCAAAAAATGACTTACAAATATATTACTCAACTTATATATAATTTTTTTATTATATAATAATGAATAATACTATATGTTATATATAATTTTACATATAATTCTTTTTTCCTAAAACTCTATAATAATTATATATTTGTGTGTAAATATATATTTCATATAGTCTTACATTAAAAATTCACTTATATTAACCTAAAATCTTGAAAATTAATAAATAAAACTATTTGGCTATTTTAGAATTTATCTTTTTAAGTACAATTAATTTACTTATATGTAAATTCAAATTATCGATTATCATTATTTGTGTATTGTATATAATCTATTATCGTTTTATCTGAATTGAACATTAAAGTTGCTATAACATTAAAGTTATTTGCAAAAATAGTCCGAGTACTTTAGTCGTTTTGTGATTGGTCAAAAACTCAAGTTTTAAATTTAATACAAGGTGTATAATAGTATTTTCATAACTGATAAGGAAAAATATGTCGGCATGTACTACATATGATATATATGCAACATAATTCATTTAAAAAGAATATTATTTATCAGTGTAAAAATTGTTATGATAATTTTATATTTGTTAAACTGAATGTAGTTAGTGAATTTTTTGTGAATGTAATTAATGATTTTTAAAAAAGTATCATAAATATCTGTGATATAATAGTTGAAGATATAAACATAATTTTTTCATAATGGGAGGGTCATGGGTTCAATTCTGATAACAAATATTTGACATATAATAAGTACATAATAGATAACATGACAGCTCATACATTAGATAACGTTTTCGGGAATGGTAATGAACTCTAAACGGTAGAGAATTCTTAGCATTTTTCTTATTTAAAATTGAAATTTAGATATTTCATTTTAGATGTACATAATCTTGTATAAGCTCGTAAATACACGCAATATATTTTGCTAGATATTTAATGTGGAAAAATTAACCCATACCTTACACATCTCCATTGAAGTCATTTTCACGTTATTAAATTATGACCAGCAAAGATATTCCTAATTTACTCTATCAAGTACAAAATCAACAATTTAAAACAACCCTACTGTCAATCATATAACTATTGCACTTGCAGGCTGGAGCAACAAAGAAGTTCCCCAGTTTCACTTCAACACTCCATATACTTAACATCAACACACAACACTCTATACATACACACACAAATCTCCCTTACTATATTCAAAAACTTGACTAAAAAAACTGAGCACCATGAGAGCAAGCAACCATCTGATAGGTCTCTTAAACTTCACCACCTTTCTCCTCTCAGTTCCTATTCTCGGCGGTGGCATATGGCTAAGCAGCCGAGCTAACAACACTGACTGTCTCAAGTTTCTCCAGTGGCCGTTAATAGTCATCGGAGTTTCCATCATGGTTGTCTCACTCGCGGGCTTCGCCGGCGCGTGTTACCGGAACACTTTTCTCATGTATCTTTACTTGTGGACCATGTTCTTGATCATTGCTACTCTTATTGGCTTTATTATATTTGCTTATGCTGTTACGGATAAAGGGTCGGGTCGGGCTGTGTTGAACCGGGTTTACCCGGACTATTATTTGGAAGATTATGATGGGTGGTTGAAAGAGCGCGTGGCGAGTGAGAGTTATTGGGGGAAGATTAGTAGTTGTATTAGAGACTCTAAAGTGTGTGGAAAGATGGGGAGATATGTTGGTGGTGTTCCTGAGTCTTCTGATATGTTTGCTCTTAGAAAGCTCTCTCCTATTCAGGTATTTTTAATTTACATTTTATTATTATTAGTATTATGTTTGTTTAGTTGATTTTAGCATTGGACTGTTATTTGAATTTAACTTGTTATAGAAAAATTTGTACTGTGTTGTTTGGTTTTGAGATTGTCGGAGAGACATGGTTAGATAAGGGTGACAATATCGGATACGATCCGGAAAGACCGATTTAAACAGGATTCGAAATTGGTACAACACGGGACTCGATTTAAAGATAGATAAAAAATCGACACAACACAACTTGATATGGGCTGAAATGACGTGCTTATTAATTTTGTACCTTTAGGCATGTATATTCAATTCTGTCAAGTTCATTAAGTTTGGCACACAATTGATATGTTACTTGGCAAAAAAATAAAATTTGAGGTGTTTACGACCATGACATGAAATCCAAAATTGCCACTCTAGTTTAGAAATTGGTATTTTTGAATTCAGTAGATTTTGTGATAAGTATGTATGATTGGGTAAAGATTTTAATAAACTTGACCTTTTAGTTAATCTAAAGGCTATAATTATCTTTTAATTTTTTTAGGAAACTTAAAGGTGAGCTTTTTAATTGAATATCTGGTTCAAGTTTGAAAGGTAGGGAAATGTGTATATACTATAATGTTTAATTGGACCCATTTCTTGGTAGGTCCTTTGATAGCAATCAATACTTCAAATTCCAGTTGTAGAATCAAAGAGTGTCTTACTTTATGAAGAAATTGAAGTGGGTATAATTTTTGACAAGAAAGAAAGAAGAATATTTGATATCCTTTTGGAACTAAGGTGGTAGTTGGTACCCCAAATAAAGGAGTCTTTTTGCTGCCTTGCCTTTATGTGTGATCCATTTGCTTTTCATTATGCTTCACTGGATGACTGGAATATCCTGCTTTTCTAATTTTGACTTGTTGCATATGTACATAATTGTGTTTTAAGATGATAAGTCTTTTAGGAATCAATAATTTTACTTGAGCATGGTATGTAATAAATCCAATTTAAATTTTCTTTTGAAACTTCTGTATGAAAACTACCTTCTTCCACAATAGTCTGCGAAAATCCTATTAATAAAATCATCTTGCTTCCATTTATCCTGGATCCATTCACACCTGCTGTCATCCTTTTGAAAGGTCTTAGGTAGTCATTCTTGTGCTATGAAGTTAATTTATTTATTTTTTGTATATATTTCATGCTAAAGTAGTAAACAATTAGGGGATTCGGCATGACACACATACTCTGCATCTGAGTTTAATAACATGCTGCATCTTCAATTAAGTATGATCCAGGAACATTGATCCTTCATGGTTCAACTTATTACATATTGGTTATGTTTGTACTACTGAATATTTCTTTTAAGATCATATAGGTGCCTTACACTGTGATAGACACATGCGTATGACGTTACACATGTCTTTCTTAAAAGACTAATTTTTTATATCCATCTTTGAAATACTAATTACGTCATTAGATTATGAAATAAAGGTACTAGAGAGGATCCCTGCAGAAACTATTGCATTTTTAGAGGCTATCTTTTATTTCATCAGGCCTTTATTTAGTATAACTATTCCTGACAAGATATATTGCCATAATGTCAGGGCCTGCAAATGAGAGTTGTTTTATTAAGTTGTTATATTGTATTAGAAAAATTAACTTTCTTCGTCATTTTAGTGTTGTAAGTAGTCATCCCAGAGCCCTGACTGTAATTGACCTGCTTAGTAGTTCAGTAACATCGTGCTTAATAGTTTAGTAAAATTGTTTGGCCTAAAGCGTTCTCAAGTGGGGATCATGGTAGCACTTTCAACGCCTAGCTATAACATATTTTCTTGTATTTTTTTTTTTGCTAAATATTTTTCTGTATGTACTTTGTACTATCCAAATTATCCATAAAGCTTGAGTTAGACATGCATGTTCGGGGTAACCCATAGGTTTAGTCTCTAGCATTATTCAAATTTAGATTACATGTTAAGAGCCCCTCGTGTGATTTAATCAATAAAGAGTGGTATTTTTAGAGCTAATAACTACCCCCTCCATCCCGGTGGGTTGTTTACATTGGGGGACGGGGGATCGGCATGCATTTTAAGGCTCCCGTAAAATATGGTTCCCTAAATAATTTTAAATATTTTTTTCTTTTAAATAAAAATATAATGTTTAAATTTGTATACAAAAAAAGAAAATTCTAAAAAAAATTATAGAACTATATTTTATAGTAGCCTTAAAGTGCGTGCCAAGCATGAGGCAAAAGTACGTAAAGAATCCAGTGGAACGGAGGGAGTATATCATTATCAAATTATTGTTATCGTAAACGGGAAATTTTGATCAACCTTCTTGTTAAAAGGGTTTAATTTTATCTTCTCCATGTAGTCTGGATGCTGCAAGCCCCCCACCGAGTGCGGGTACGTGTATAATAATGAGACTGTATGGACAGCGGGAGGTGGGTTGGTAGGAAACAGCCTCGATTGTTTAAAGTGGATTAATGATCAATCTCAGCTCTGCTACTCTTGTGATTCTTGCAAAGCGGGCGTGCTTGCAAGTGTTAAGAAGAGCTGGAGGAAGGTTTCCGTGATCAACATCGTCGTCTTGATCATTCTAGTAATTGCTTATGTTGTTGCTTGTGCTGCATTTAGAAACAACAAACGAATGGACAACGACGAACCTTACGGTGAAACCCGAATGGAGAAGGCACAACCTAGTAGGATACACTTTTAGCGGAGATCTAATCTCAACTACGGGCCTGTAAAAAAGTAAAAACACAAACTTTTTAGCTGAAGAAGAATGATTATTATGTTTTGATTGCTATGTAAAAGGATGAATTTACCTTTTTTGGATTAAAGGTTGGCTGTATATTATAGATGCCTGCCTGCCTGCTGGTGGGGTATGTAATTTGTTGAACCTTATTATTGTATCTGTGTTATGTAGACAATTTTACAGTTAATTTCAGGTTGTCTTTTGCACATGTTTAGAAGGACAGTTGCATTTTACAGAGTTAAATTGTACTTGTGTTTTATTTATCTGTTTTCAAGGTACAGTTTGTGTTGATATGTGTAAGTTCAAAGTTTTAGTACACATGCTTAATGCTGAATTCTCGGGGGTTCATGTAAAATAGACTCTACTTCACATGCATCATGAAGTGTTGCTGTGCAAGCACGTGAAGAGACCATGTCATGCTGCCTGTACAGATCTAACTTAGAACTAGGGCCACGAAAAAACAGAATTAAAACCATAACCTAACCTAAACCGGAGAATAGGGAACACCAAAATCGAACTGAAACCGAAAAATTGAACCGAACCGTGTTAATTCGATTCGGTTCGGTCATGAATTTTCAGAAATTCGGTCTATTCTTACCGGACCGAATAGACCGAAATAAAATTTGGTTCGGTCCGATTCTTTTAAAAAATATTTCGGTACGGACCGAATAGACCGAATATACCAAATTATAAATACTATAATTTTATATTATATACATTTTACATATATCTTAAAAATTATAGTCATAATTTTTAATTTATAATTGTATTTATACACTCTTAGTACTCTATATATCACCTTACTTTAATTATATTTTAGATTTTATAATTTTTGGTTTAAAATTTCAATATAATTTTATTTTTGTAAACAATTCGGTCCGTTTGGTCCCAAAACAGGACCATATTACAATTCTGGTTCGGTTCGGTCCATATTACAATTTTGGTCTGGTCCGGTCCAAGAAAAAATTGTAATTCAGTTTTTCGGTCTATTCGGTTCGGTCCGGTTTTGGACGGAACTGATCGAATGCTCAGCCCTACCGGAGAAAATCGAAGAAAACCAAAACGATTAAAACTGATCCGAAAAATAAAAAACTGAACCGATTTAAATGGCCCGGTTCCGGTTATATATTTTAATTAAACCGATAAAAATCGAATCGAAACGATACTAATAATAATAAAAAAATGTTATATATCACATACATAATATATATTATTTACGAATCTATGAGTTTCTGTTAATTATCTATTTTAATGAAATAATTTGTTTTAGTGTTTAAGCACTTCAGATACATATTTATGTATTAAATTAAGGGGTCTACCGAAGAGGTTTTATACAACAAACATTTTCTACAGCCTAGGATGAATATTTAGACGGCCTGAATTTAAAAAATTTCTATTACCAACGGTTGATATTGTCCGCGGTCCTAAAATATTTTTACACCAATTTCAGCGATTGTTAGGTTAAGTAATGTAACATGTGATCATTTTGCCCACATTTTTTATCAATTTTTTTTGTTTATTATATTAAAATGCATTTCTTTTCTCTTTATTTATTTAAGAGAAATAAAGTTAATTTTTTTTAAACAAATCACACCTCGGGTTCTTTTTAAAAATTTAAAAAAGTACACATAAAAATTTGATAACTCATTACAAATTAAATCTAACAAAATAATTTGTATAATAATTTATAACAATAGTGTATAATAATATTTTTATAATTAATGAAATTTATATAAAAATGGTTTGCTTAAAATTATATAAAACTATCTTGTCCTTAAATTCAAAATGACAAAATATGATCACAATTTTAAAAGCGATTACTTTAATTTCAATTTTTTATATACTGTTAGATTAAACAAAATAAAATTTGAAGATATAATAAATAAAACTGCTTAAATCACAAATTATACACGGAAATTTTATTTGGATAGTTTTAAAAATCAACTTTATTTTTTAAAAATAAATAAATAAATAATATAAAATAATATTTTAATATAAGAAATAAAAATATATTTATAAAAAGAATATAAAAATATGGGTCTGATGATCACATGTTATATCAACCCTAGCTACGACTGATATTGTTCGTGATAGGTATAATTTTTTTTTTAGGAATCGCGATAATATCATCGATTCGTAATAAAAAGAAATTTAAATTAAGGTCGTCTAAACTTTCATCGAAGGGTGTAGAAACTTCACATAATGTCATTACAGTTGGTTCTAGTAATCCATACAAACAGTGATAACTCGGTTTCTTCCCAGGTCTTCTCCTTTCTCACACGAGTCAGGGCCCAACTTCTGTAGTGGTTGGAGTGTGGTTAACCTGCTAAGTAGGGGTCTCTGCAAAACAGAACCGGAGGGGGGTTATATCCCGCGGCAACTCTGGTGTGAGAATAAGAAATGGGTTTTTTTGAAGAAGAAGAAGAAGAGGGAAGAAGGAGCTATTCAAAATATATGTGAGGGTGTGTGTATGGGTGTCTAGCAGTCAAATGTTTTTCAACCCCTAAAACCCTCTTTTTGGGGCCTTTTATAGGTTCCAAGATTTAGGGTTTTTGGGGTTTGTACCTCTTCATCCTGGCCTTTGATCATTCTTGGTTGGTGATTGGTTGGACGGTTCAGATGGACTGTGTGGTCAGGTGTCCTTTCTCCATCAGAGTTGTCTTGGGATATTTACCAATGGACGGCTGGAATGCAATTGTTCCATTTTGGGTAACATGAGACAATTGACTCTTTTATCCTGTGCCACGTGGCACCGGGGACCACCCCGGCTTGGGCCTAGGTTGTTATCTCTTTTGGGTCTCTGTTCTTTTATCTGGGCCTGGTTACTTCTGGCCTATCATTTGCCTCCCACTCTCTTATGCGGGTTTTTCCGGATGGGGGAGTAGTTGTCTTGGAAAATTTTCACTCCTTTGATTTGTGGCCCCTGACCCCGGGATGTTGTTGGGTACAAGTCCCCGGGTTTACATTTGGGTAGGCCCTTTGGTTCTTGGCACTTGGAAAAATTTTGTCATTTTTCCTTTGATTTGTGGCCCCTAACCCCGGGGTGTTGTTGGTTACAAGTCCCCGGGGTTGTGTTTGGGTAGGCCTTTTGGTTCTTGGCACTTGGAAAATTTTTGTCATTTTTCCTTTGATTTGTGGCCCTAACCCCGGGGTGTTGTTGGGTACAAGTCCCCGGGGTTGTGTTTGGGTAGGCCTTTCAGTTCTTGGCACTTGGAAAAATTTTGTCATTTTTCCTTTGATTTGTGGCCCCTAACCCCGGGGTGTTGTTGGGTACAAGTCCCCGGGTTTGTGTTTGGGTAGGCCTTAGTGTAGATGTGACAGGTGGGTAGTACTTTAGCGCTTTTCCCGGAGTGTCAGGCGGCGGTTGAGCTTCTTGTACGAATATATGTGTAAGTATATGTAGATGAACGAAACGTTGCAGTTTTTCCCCCCTTTTCGCCTCAAAAGTCGCGCCTGTTAAATAATTACAACGATGTAATCATTAACTGCAGCGGTTATTTTTTGGACGCTCAGGATTGTGCCACGTGTCTTCGATCAACGGACTGGATTGCGAGGCAGTTGAGTGGGTTACCTCTCCCTTTGTGCCTATAAATACTCCACCTGTTTCATTTCTTTTCACTTTACGCAACTGCAAACACGAAAATTTTCTGCAATTTTTCTCCAAGTCGAATTTGGGAGCTTTTTCTTCGAAGCCGCCTTATTTCTCTTGCTTTCTTGTAAGTTTTCGAACTTTTCTTCGTTCTATTCTTTGTTTCTTCGTGATTGTTTGGCGAATACTTGTAGTCTGAGTTTTTAGAATGCATGCGTGCCCAAGTATCTGAATCAGTTTATTTTTGTTATGTCGATTTTTGGTGAGTCAAACAGGTTGTTTGTTGCTTAGATTTATAGTTTTTGTTTGCGAAGAAACAGTTGATGTTTGTAGTGAATCTGGGTTTATGTTTTGGTATGCATATATGTGCGAATAAGGGTTTTAATCTATGCAAAACTGGGTTTGTTCTTTGCTTTTATGACTGTTCATAACATGTGTTATAGGCGTATATATGTATGTATAGGTTGTATGATGTACTTTGGTATTTTGATTTTGGGGTTAACTGTTTCTGAGTAGTTTTTGTGTTTCTTTCTTTTTCTTTTTCTTTCTGGAATGGCATAGACTCCGGGGTTATATGGTTAGGAGGGGTAGAAGGAAACAATTAGCTAACCTGAAACGTAGACCTGACCGTCCCCACTTTGGATTTCCCGAACATTCTTCGAGTGACTCTTCCTCGGAACCAGAAAATATGCCTCCCCGTCACCAAGCTGTAATTGAGGAATTTCCTACCTTCTTATTAAACCCCGGGCAGACCTTGGGTAGGAGAGACGGGTCCTGGATAGACATAGACCATTACTTTGTTCAAACCCATGAGAATAGTCCTCCCCATGATTACTACTTTAGGGACCTTACTACTGCGTATAGGCCCGGGGGCATAGAGCCTTATGATGGGGCCCAGATGGATCGGCTTTTCTATAACGCTCCCGGGACTAGGTATGTTCCAGCTCCCCGTCATCTCAACTTCTCTGAGTATACCTTTCCGCAGATAGATGACCTGGTGAAGGCTGTTTTTCACTTCGGGGATGATATGGAGTGGAGGTGGCCCGAGCCTCACGAGAGGGTTTATCACCGCCCTGTTGGCGGTTGGGTAGGAATTCCTTTAGAGCATCTGCGTAGCATGAGGCCCAACCTTCACCAGTTTACCAAGTCTCTGTGCCGTGATGTGTACTGGATACCCTTCACCCAGCTGGCTCCGAATTCTGTTAAGTGGGTTTCCTGGTTCCTGGCCTGCTGCCATGTAAAGAAGTATCTTCCCACATTTAAGCTTTTCCACTACCTTTTTAAGATTAAGAAATCCACCTTGCCTCCCCTTTTTGAGTTTACCTTTAATATAGATGGCTGTGGGCTCCCTTCCGATGCCAAAAAGGCTCCCGTCTTTATGTTGAACTCGCTCCGGGGCTGGCACCAGGAGTTCATCTTCGTCCGGGGCTGGGACCTGGAGTTTATGCCTTTGTACAAAACTGTTTTGAAAAATAACAGGTTCCCATCCGAGCGGCTCGGTGGAGATGCCCTAGTGAAGATGTACGACTTTGTGGTTGCTCTTGGTGCCCAGTGGACCCGGGATACCTTTCTAGATAATCAAACATTGTTTAATGTTGGCTGTAAGTGTTTTATATTTAGTAGTTTTTCCCTTGTACTTTTCTTGATATATCTTTGCCCTGTTCCTCTTTATAACTGTTGTTCCTTGTGCAGGCCTTCCCTTCCTTAATCCTTTCCATTACGCCATGTCGCAACAGTTCAAAGATTTGGCCGGAAGGTTCAAGAAGATTGGTGGCGCCGTTCAATTAGACTCGGGGAAGAGAGCAGCTGGTGGAGGTAGTGGTTCTCAGACCTGGGATGCTGGTTCCTAGGGAAATAGTGTAAGGCAAAACGCTCCGGTGGTTACTACACCTGCTGTCCCGGAGGTTGAGGTAGTTGAGCTGGAAGAGGTGGAGGTTGGGTCGTTGAATCCTCGTAAGAGGAAGGCTGCAGTAGAGGATGCTGGTGGTTCCAGAACTCCCCGGCGTAGGAGGGTTTCTGGGTCGGGTCCTTCTGAGGAGGAGAGCCAGAAGTTGGTGGAGGAGGATCCGCTGAAGAATCTCTTAGCACGGATGACTCTGGATGATCGCCGGAATGAGATGTTTGACAATTATGCCACCCCTGCTGACTTCGACTGCTATGCCATGGAGGATCTGGATACCTTCCTTGATCATCTTGTCCGGGATGTTTCGGAGGTAAGACGGTTCCCTTATCATTTTCTTTCCTGCCCTTGTGTTAGTACTTAGTCATTTTATTTTCAGGCCAATGCACAGATCAGCGGATGTTCCACCATTCTCCACAACTTCCGCATAAGGGAGGCCAAGAATAAGGCTGCGCTGAAGGAGCTAACTAAGGAGAAGGAAAGCTTCACCAAGTACCGGGAGGTGAAGGAAAAGGAGTCTCGAGAACATAAGAAAGCTGTTGCTGAGGCGGTGAAGTCTCGAGAGGCTGCAGAGCAGTTGGTTGGATCCCTCCGGGCGGAGGTGGAGAACTTGAAAAGGGAGCTTGCTGCTAGGCCCCGGGCAGAGGAGGTGCTGGAGTCCTTCCGGGGTAACCCTGCTTACTACGAGGAGCTCAACAACAAGATCTTTGAGAAGGTCAACATCTGCTGGGACATTGCTTCTGCTTATCTGGCTAAGAATCCGGGTGGTGATATGGACGGATTCATAGAGCTGTACCTCGCCGAAGAGCTCTGCCGTGAAGAAGCCAGAGCCGCTGAGGCGGGTACTTCCGGGACACAGCCGCCTCCGCCTCCCGAAGAGGGCAGCGAGAAGACTCCTCCTCCTCCCGAGAACTGAAGAATGAAGATCCAAGCTTTGTGCCTTGTAATTTGCTTTTCGTAACTTGCAGTTATTTCAGACTCAGCCCTTGTGGCTTTTAGACTTTGCTATTTGGTTTCCGTTTCGTATGACTTTGATTTGGATTTGTCCCGGGGCTTGGTTTGCCTCGGGAATGCATGTAAATATATTTTCCTTTCGTATTTGGTTTTGCTTTCTTTTATCGAAATTTTTCTAAGTACATGTGGTTCGTGTTGCGGTCCCCGGGATAGGGGTCAAAATTTTACCTGAATAGAAAATTTTTAAGTACATATGGGTTGTGTAATGGTCCCGGGAAGGGGTTTAAAATTTTAACTGAATAAAATTTTCTAAGTACACATGGGTTGTGTAATGGTCCCTGGGAAGGGGTTTAAATTTTAACTGAGTAAAATTTTCTAAGTACACATGGGTTGTGTAATGGTCCCCTGGAAGGGGTTTAAAATTTTAAATGAATAAAATTTTGTAAGTACACATGGGTTGTGTAATGTTCCCCGGGAAGGGGTCAAAATTTTAATGGAATAAAATTTTCTAAGTAATATAGCGACAGTGATCGAATGATAGTAGAATAATCTTGAGCTATGGGGTGCTCAATGTGGAGTTTTAATTTAAATCATAATAAAGAAAAAATACATTACGGGGAAAACGTTGAAAATTACATCAAGCTGCTATAGCCTAAAGGTAGAGGAGATCCCGGAATGTGCGCCCTACCTTTACTGGTAGAATTTCCTTAGGCGGGCTCCGTGCCAAGTGTTTGGGACTTCGGTTCCCCCGAGGTAGCTTAGCTTGTAAGTTCCTGGTCGGAGTACTTCTTTAACCCTATAGGGGCCTTCCCAGTTGGGTTGGAGTTTTCCTTGATTTGTCGGGTCCGAGGCCTCGGTGTGCCGGAGTACCAAGTCTCCCGCTTCGTACTCTCTGATTTTTGCCTTTTTCCCAAAGTAGAGTTTTGTCTTTTCTTTGTAGCCTTCCATCCTTTTTATCACCTTGTCTCTTACCTCATCTAGGAGTTCCAGGTTTGTTTTAAGTCCCTCAATGTTTGACATCTCGTCAAAGTTGATGACCCTGTGGGAAGGGGACCCGGTTTCGATTGGTATACGGGCTTCGGTACTGTATGCAAGCTTGAAGGGGGTCTCATTCGTTTCCCATCTGGGGGTGGTTCTGTAGGACCACAGGACTTTTGGAAGTTCATCAGGCCAAGTTTTCTTGGACTCCTCTAGCCTTTTTTCCAGGCCCCGAATTATAGTTCTGTTAGTTACTTCGACCTGCCCATTCCCCTGAGGGTGTGTAACCGATGCTCTTTTGTCCTTGATTCCGAGCTCTTTCAGATATGCCTCGAATTCGGACCCGATGAACTGCGAGCCATTGTCGAAGACGCGAACTACATGGATCCCGAACCTCATGACGATCGCATCCATAAACTTGATACAATCTTGTTGATTGATTGTCCTCATGGCCTTGGCTTCTGCCCACTTTGTCATGTAATCAATGGCTACCAGGACGTAGCGGAGGTCACCTTTTGCTCGGGGAAAGGGGCCCATGATGTCTATGCCCCAAATAGCAAACGGGATTGAAGATAATACCGATGCTGGCAGGCTGGGGCTTTGCCTGGGAACATTGCTGAATTTCTGGCACTGGAAGCATTTCTTAACATAAGTGATGGAGTCGGAGTGGACTGTGGGTCAGTAATATCCTTGTCTAATAACTTTGTAAGCTAGAGCTTTGGCCGCCAGGTGGTCTCCGCAGATGCCTTCATGAACTTCTCGGAGACAATAATTGGCCTCATCTGGGACCACACATTTCAGGGTGGGTGCTGAAAAGGTTCTTCTGTATAACTGACCATCTTCCAGGAAGAAATGAGCAGCTTTGTGCTTTAAGTACCTGGCCTTGTTCTGGTCTTTAGGGAGCGTCACATCTCTTAAGTAAGCTATGTAGGGAGTCATCCAATTTTCTGGGCTCCCGATGCACAGGACCTCAGCTCGCTCTGTGCTGGGTACTTTGAGTTCTTTGAAGTATACTAAACTGGAGAGGTCCGAAGTATTCTGCATGAGCTTGGACAGTTCATCTTCTTTGGAGTTCTCTTCTCTGTTGATCTGAAGTATGGTGATGTCGGGAGTGGCTTCCAGGATATTCCGTACCATTTCCTGGTACTGTGCCAATGTTGGATCTTTCGCGATATATTCTCCACTGGTTTGCTTGACCACGATCTGAGAATCACTGTAAACGGTCATATTTGAAATACCAAGAGATTTTGCCAATTTGAGCCCAGAGATGAGTGCCTCATATTCAGCCTGATTATTCGTTACCTTGAAAGCAAAAGTTATTGCCTGTTGAATGGTAAAGCCCTCGGGGCTGATAAGGATGAGGCCCGCTCCGGATCTTTCGGCCGTGGATGATCCATCAACATAGAGCTTCCGGAATTCCGTTTTCGGGTTGGTTCCTTCCGGGACTATCTCTTGGGAGGAGGGTAGATGCCGTTCCGGGAAGGTGCATTCCATGACGAATTCGGCTAAGTCCTGGGCCTTTATCGCCGTGCGTGGCACGAACTTGATGTTAAATTGCCTTAGTTCAATGGCCCAGCTAATCAACCTTCCGGAGGCATCTGGCTTGTGGATGATCTTCCTGAGCTGCTGGTCTGTGACCACTCTGATCTCTCGGGCTTGGAAGTATTGCCTCAGCTTCCTGCTGGAGTGTACGAGGGCCAAGGCGAATTTTTCCAAGTTTGGGTTCCGAGACTCGGTGTCTTTGAGGACTTGGCTGACATAGTAGATGGGGTCCTGCATTCCTCCTTCCTCCCGGACCAGTGCCGAAGAGACGGCCTTGGGGCCAGCGGCGATGTAGAGAGATAGAGGCTCTCCGGGCTTGGCTTTGGAAAGCACCGGGGGGTTCATCAGGTGCCTCTTGATTTCTTCGAAATCTGTGTGACATTCCGGGGTCCAATCCACTAACTTCTTATTCTGGACGCCTTTTAGCAACTCGAAGAATGGGAGACATCTTTCCGCCAGCTTCGGGATGAACCTGCGCAGGGCCGCTAGGCATCCTGCCGACTTCTAGATGCCCTTCTGGGTGTGAGGTATCTTCATTTCTATTATGGCGTTGATTTTCTCTGGGTTTGCTTCTATTCCTCTTTCGCTCACCAAGAATCCCAGGAATTTGCCTGAAGGTACCCCGAATGCACATTTCTCCGGATTCAGCTTCATGTTGTATCTCCTCAGGTTGTTAAAACACTCCTTGAGGTCTTTTATGTGATCTGGGATTGTGAGTGACTTGGAGATCATATCGTCTACATAAGATTCCATGTTCCTCCCCAACTGGCTTTTGAAAATTGTGTTCATCATTTTGTGGTAGGTGGCTCCGGCGTTAATGAGCCCGAAAGGCATCAAGATGAAGGCATAGACTGCTCTATGAGTGATGAAGGCTGTTTTGGCGATGTCTTCGGGATTCATGCGGACCTGGTTATATCCCGAAAAGGCGTCCATGAAGCTGAGCATGGTGTGGCCCGAAGTTGCATCGATTAGCTGATCAATATTTGGGAGGGGATAGGAATCTTTGGGACATGCAGCGTTGAGGCTTGTGTAGTCGACACACATTCTCCACTTTCCATTCAGTTTTTTAACTATCACCACATTGGCGAGCCAGTCGGTATACTTGATTTCGCAGATGATGTCGGCCCTGAGTAGCTTCTCTATTTCTTCGTCTATTGATTGCTGTCGTTCGGGAGTAAAGTTTCTCCTTTTCTGCTTGATCGGCTTTTTCCTCGGGTCTACATCCAGACTGTGCATTGCCACAGACTGATCGATCCCCGACATATCTTCTGGTGCCCATGCGAATACATCCGCATATGCCCTTAACAGCGAGATGAGTTCTTCCTGGAAGGATGTCTCTAGGCCTTTTTCCAATTTTCAACTTCCGGGTGGGGTTCCCCGGGTCCAATTTTATTTCCACCGTCTGGGCAGCAGGTTCTACCTTGATTTTCTCTCTTATTTCCACAAACTTTTGTATCCGGGCATCGGTGTTGGTTACCCTGTATCCCGAATCCTCTATCATGTTGACGTCCAACTTTAGCCTTTTGCTGAAATGTTCACGATGCTTCTTGCGGCTTTGGCCTTTGGGTAAGGCCATTGCCTTCTTTCTGTTTTCTGGATCAGTTTTGGCCATAACCAGCGCCTGTCCGTAACATTTTCCCGAAGTGCCCCGGTCCCCCCTAAGTTCTCCAATGCCTTCCGGGGTGGGAAACTTCAGCTTCAAGTGAATTGTAGACGGGATGGCTCGAAGCTTGGTGAGTGTGGATCTTCCCAGAATCATGTTATAAGAGGATGCATCACTTATCACGTAGAACTTCATGATATAAGATACCTGCCGGGGGGCGACACCAAAAACCATGGGGAGGTATATTACCCCGCGGATCGAGATCATATTGTTCCCGAATCCATAGAGAGGGTCTTCGAGGCATGGATCCATGCGGAGGTGTCCCAACTTCATCCTGTTAAGGGTATGCTCGAAAACAATGTTAGCTGAGAAACCATTATCAACCAAAATTCTTTGTACCTCATTGCCGGCGATGTCGAGAGTCACGACCAGGGCTTGGTTGTGCTCGGGGTCCAGGCCTTCATAATCGGCATTGGAGAAATACACGTGCTCATCTTCAACAGGCTGGATCATCAGGACATCATTGCCCTCATCCGGACTCCGGGGTGGGGAGAAGGTTCCTCCGAAGATCATGTTGACCACATGTTTCCCGCCACCAGAGGGCTTATCTCTGTCATCAAGTCTTCTTTGTAGATATTTGTTCATGTTGCCCTTTTTGATCTGATCTTCAATGAACATTTTGAAAGAGAAGCAGTTCTCCGTGGTGTGACCATGATCTTTATGGTACCCGCAATGTTTGTCTCGGGCCCTATTCCCGAGGGTGCCAATAACGGCTTCGGGGGGTAATAAAAGGGCTTTCCCTTGAATTCTCTCAAGATGTCGGCCCGGGGCCGGTTGAGTGGAGTCCATTAGGGCTCTGGTTTTGTCTCCCTTTTGGGCTTGGGCTTCCTTTCAATCTTCTGTGGTCTGGAGTAGTCATACCGGGGTGGGGTCCCCCGGGATTGCTGCACATAATTGGTCTGTCTGTCTGTCTGTCCTGTGTCTCTTTTCTTTTCCGTAGGCGCGACGATGTTTCAGGGACTCATCATCATCCCGGATCCTCCTGTTCATCTTCATCGAGGTGAGAAAGTCATTTTCTTTGATAAACTTTGAAGCCATCGCATAAGGCGAGGCGAGGCTTTGGGGCTCCCTATGGATTAGGTCCTTCACGTAGCCTTCACACAAAACCGGGTGGAGATTACGCCAGAAAATATTCACGACTTCCTTTTCCTCAAGGTTGGAGAGCTGGTTGACTGATTTTTGAAACCTTTTGATGAATTCGGGCAGAGTTTCTCTACTTCTTTGTTGAATGGTTTCCAAGTGGCACATCTGGAGCTCGTTCATACGGTTCGCCCTGAAACTCTTGAGAAATATCTCCCGGAAGTCCTTCCAAGAGTCGATGCTCCGGGAGGGGATTCGACTGAACCATTTCTGTGCCCCTCCCTTTAATGTTGAAGTGAAGAAATGACATTTGTGAGGTCATTGTAATCATATATGTTTGAGATCTGTTCAAAGTATTTGAGATGTTCTTCAGGGTCGGCAAGCCCGTCAAAAGAGTCGAAGTTGAAGTGCTTGAGTGTGGGCTCCCTGGGGGTGGATTCGAGCTTTCTGGTGAAGGGCGTGGCCGCCACCCCGACTTTCACATCTCCTTCCACCTTTCTTTTGAGATCCCGGAGAACCCGAGCCATTTGCTCCTGCTTAGATTCCTTTTCGGGTTTGGAATCCGAGGAGACATGGATCCGGCGTGCTTTCTTCTTTAGTTTGGCTTCCTCCTCTTGGACTCTCTTTTCAATGTTGGATTTGGCCTTGGACTCTTCTTCCTTTCGGATGCGGTCCCGGAGCGTGGCCCTCTTGATCTCGTCTCGGGCGTCCTCTGACGGCCTCTTAGTTTTGCCAACTCGATCCAAGACTGTGCCCCGGGATTCTTCCGAGTGCTCTTCCTGGTCTTCGGGACGGGTTTCAGGAGCCTTGTTCTTTTCCTTCCACAGGTCCATAGCCGCTTGAATCTACTCCGGTTCCCCAAGGGTTTGTAGAGGTTTCAGCATACTTATGGGCTGCCTTCTCTATTGTTAACCTCTGGTCTCCGGGCTGAAGCTGAGATGAAGCACGAGCTGTGGGGGGCTCTTCATCTATATTTTCCATCTCGCCGTCCCTGGGCGGGGCAATGGTGGGCTGAACGGTTCTGGAGATTGAGGTTTTGCTTTTTCGCGTGGTCATTAGTTTCAGAACAGATTATGGGTGATGGTACCAGGATGTGTGACTGTTCTGGAGGAAAAAATAAGAAAGTAAGCTGTAAAGAGAGTGAGGGTTTTTGTTCTTACCAGAGAGAGGGTTTCTTTGGTTTTGTAGCTGTGTAATATAGCTGGAGATGACACCACATCACCGGAGGTTCGTCCCCTCCTTCTAGCGCCAATGATAAATCGGTTTCTTCCCAGGTCTTCTCCTTTCTCACACGAGTCGGGGCCCAACTTCCGTAGCGGTTGGAGTGTGGTTAACCTGCTAAGTAGGGGTCTCTGCAAAATAGAACCGGATGGGGGTTGTATCCCGCGGTAACTCCGGTGTGATAATAAGAAATGGGTTTTCTTGAAGAAGAAGAGGGAAGAAGGAGCTATTCAAAATATATGTGAGGGTGTGTGTATGGGTGTCTAGCAGTCAAATATTTTTCAACCCCTAAAACCCTCTTTTTGGGGCCTTTTATAGGTCCCAAGATTTAGGATTTTTGGGTTTTGTACCTCTTAATCCTGGCCTTTGATCATTCTTGGTTGGTGATTGGTTGGACGGTTCAGATGGATTGTGTGGTCAGGTGTCCTTTCTCCATCAGAGTTGTCTTGGGATATTTACCAATGGAAGGCTGGGATGCAATTGTTCCATTTTGGGTAACATGAGACAGTTGACTCTTTTGTCCTGTGCCACGTGGCACCGGGGACCACCCCGACTTGGGCCTGGGGTGTTATCTCTTTTGGGCCTCTGTTCTTTTATCTGGGCCTGGTTACTTCTGGCCTATCAAACAGAACAGTGAGAACTGTGCTAAGCTCTATTACAATAATCTTGTGCTAATAATCGTGTATTTAGTATCTTATTATTGTGCACATCAATTTATCTCGTTTATATATTATTTTTTATTTTTTTATATTAGTTGGTTTTATAACCGAATCGAGCTGATTACAATCGAGAGATTTTTAAAACCGAATCCGAACTGATAGTTGCAATTTTTGATTTTAGAAACAAAAAATATATAATTGCGATTCCAATTTTATCCGGAAACTGAGATACTCTCTCCTGCTTAGAGCAGCTCCAATGTAAAATATTTGGATACAAGGATCGTCTATCTGAGTATCTATCATTATCTAAAATATTAGCTAAAGAGTTTAATATATAGTTTAATATATGTACTTCAACAATATTGTTATTTTTATTTTATATGAAATTATTATTATTTTGATTATATAAAATTATATCTAAGATTTTTTTGGTAGGAGATTGGAGTGTAAGAAATTTTATATTAATCTATCTATACTTATACTTACTATGCTATAATAACCGGAATGTGATATAATTTGTAGTTTGGTTAACCCCTTATTTTGGTTATCCTTTTCCATCACGACCGTCAGATCTTCTTCATCAAATAAACAGAACTGTTAGATCCAAATACTAAAAAAAATACACTCTACAAGTTCTGAGGTTCGAATCCTGTTAACAACAAACATTAATATTATTATTTATAAAGATACATATAAATTCTCATGTTTGAATCCCGTTAACAACAAACATTTATATTATTTATAAAGATACATATAAATTTTCAGATTCAAATCTCACTCACCAACAACAAACATTTATATTATTATTTATAAATAAAATCTCATCAATCATATACTATTTATATTATTTGAACCTAACTTGAAATTATAGTTATATAATCATTATTTAGTATTTAATTATTTATATAGAATTTTAATAAAATTATACAAAATAAAATTAAAAATATATAGATATTAACTAAAACCCGTGTTTCGCACGGACCGTAGGCTAGTAACCTTTATTAATAAGCAAAATCCCCTTTTAAATTGTATTATTAATTTTGTTCACCAACTTTTGATACCACCAACTTTGGGTTTCATTTATTCATTCATATATATCTTATAATTTTACTTTTTTATGTTTTCTAATAGTACTAAACTTTTGATTACACCATTATCCCTGTATACTTCTACATGTATTATGATTCTATTAAATTTAGTTTTATTTTTGTTATCTTTTACTGGATAAACCCTACGGACTCATGAAATAGCCTGCAAAACACGTGATCCAAGATAAAACACATTTAAGCCACAGGCTCTGCATAATCATAAATTCTCCTCCCGTGGGATTCGAACCTGTGGCCAAGAGGATAGTTATCCCCTTTTTAACCGACTGAGTCAACCCTTTATTATACTTCTTTATGTCGTCTGATTCTATTAAATTTATTTTTATTTTTTCCTTATACTTCTATCTATTAAGTTTGATTTTATTTTTGTTTCGGCCTTTTGGCTATAACCTTTGTGTTCTTAATTCCCTTATTTATTGCTAATTCAATATATTAAATGTGTTTGGTTTCATCAATTTTTGATTTCACCCTTTTTGAATTTCATTATAACTCTAAATGTACAGTTTTTATTCTTTTTTAATTCTATATGATTTAGAATATTATATGTATTATTTTACCCGTTTTAATTGCAATTTTTATATTGATTTCGACTCAGTAATCCTATTTTACATATGACTCAATAATATATTTTAATAAAATAATAAATTTTTGAAATCATATAATAACTATAATTTTTTTATTATGACCATAACACAAATATCATACTCAATAGTTTAGGTTGGATTTTTTGAGTACAAGTTAGAAATTTTGACATGATACTTATGGTATTATGATTTTTAAAAATTATTTAAATAAACAATTAGTAACCTTTATTAATAAGAAAAATCTCTTTTTGAGTGGTAGACATGTATTAATTTTGATTCCACAAATTTTTGGTAATACCAAATTTATGGTTTCAATTCATTTATATCTTATAATTCTACTAAATTTTTTGATTTTTTTTAATTTTGTATGTCTTTTAATTGTACTAGTATTATCTTAGAATGCCGATGACACCTAAATTATTTTGGCTTTTCCAGTGTCGCAGATGCTTTTACAATGCAAGAAGAGAAGAATCTCTGTGAACAATTTATAAATCCTACCAATAAATTCTGTCTCAATTTGACTTTTCACAATCAAATTTATCCCAACTTACACTAACAATTTAGAAATATCCATTTGTTACAATTTTAAAGTCTGTTTACAATTAATTTGTATCATGTTCTTGTTTTTCGTTGCGGTGGATATATATTTTTGTTTATATGTATTCTATTCTACTATTTATGATAATATAAATTATACATAAAAATCATGAAACAATTTAGCTTGTTTTACGTATTTGAAAGTTGTAACTCAAGTCGGGCTGCTCGAGCTCGTTTAATAAGATTTTACTTGGCTCGAGCTCGAACATAGTTCCGAACTCGTTTAGTTTAATGGCCGATTATGTGCCAAGCCGAATTTAAACCCGACTAGAACTCCTAAACCCAGCTCGGCTCGGCTCGGCTCGACTCGACTCGACTCGACTCAAAACTCAAATTGTTTAAATTTCAAATATTGAGAATTAGTTAACTATTTTTCTATTTTTAATGTTTTTAATTATTGAGTTGGCCCGACTCGACTTATTTGGCTCGCGAGTAAACTCAGCTCGACTAACAAGTCGGCCTCAGTCACGGGTTCGAGCTTATTTAAATTAAACGAGGGGCTCGATTCAGCCTGATTATTAGAGGATGCAGCCTTGCAGGTACAAATTTACAATATAAAGGAACGCTTGTATAACAAATAAAATCAAACTATAAGTCGAATGAATGAATCCAAAATCTTAGTGAGAGCGGACTTCAGAATTATACTCCTACTGTGTTTTGGAGTAGGCTAGAAAGAACTACATAAAACATATATAGACTTCCATTGTAGGTTTTATAAAGTGGTTAACTGGCCCAAGAAAATATAGTCAAAAACATAAGTGTATAAAAAAATCTGGGAATCCAACAATGGTACTGCATCGTTTAATATCGTCAAAGAAAAAACAAGGTATGCGACGCACACTTCTAAAAAACACAAGGACTAAGCTATAATACAAAGTAATTTTTGTTTTGATTTCAATTTTGTCGTTGTAGAACTGATTTATGGGACTAGAGATGCACCTCCAGCAGATTTTCTACTTAAAAAAGACAGTTTTTCCAAATTGCCAGAATTGATCAATAATCAGAAGAAGAAGTACTACGAGTCATGTTGTTTTGAAGCTGGTGGATACAATTGGTACATACATATCTTGATTATCTGTTGATATGTAATGTTTGAACATATTCGTCGATTTTGAAATATTCGATGTACCTTAGACGCTAATGCTTTATATTTTTTGAATGTTGCAGGAGGTTTAGGTAACTTGTACTTTGTGCAAACAGAGTTCAGGAGAAGAAGATTATTTCTGTGTACTTGGTGCTAGATGAGTCCAATGTTTTGCCAACTGGTTCTGATGTTATTGCCAATTTTAAGTTCTTTATATACGACCAAATTCGAGATAATTATCTCACTGTCGAAGTTATGTTTTTCATATTTATTTTTATTCTTGAAAATGTTTACAAGAACATAAGTCTCGCTAATGATTGATGATGAACTGGATAACTTATAGTTTAAATGACTCCTAGAAATTTATCAAGCGTTCAGGATGAAGAGTTTGTCACAAATCACAAATTCACAGTGGATTAAAGTGTGTTGGCAAACTTATACATAGAAACATACTTCAGTTTTTTGAATTTGTTACAAATTATCTACACTACAGGCGCTTGCCTTCAGAGAAACTTGACAGTAGGCTTGCTATTTTGCTGCGCCTTCAGAGAAACTTGACAGTAGGCTTGCTATTTTGCAGATGCTGACAAGCGGTATAGGCGTTTCAATAAACGAGAGACATGTCAAGGGATTTCATATATAATTTCCATGAGTACACTTCAATGTGCAGCGAATGGGTATATGGTTAATGACACTACAAGAAATTTCAGTATTGCCAATGAAATATTCGGTTGGTAAATCAAGAAAAACCGTTGGCAAGAGCACTTCCTAACAGAATAACAACCGAACTAGATGGTTAGTGTAAACGCCGTTGGGAAACATCTAGCTAACGGATTAAGGGTCGTAGCTAAGTTACTAACGAAATACTAACAAACTAATAACGCACATCTTGTCATCAAAAGTAACAAACTACCAACAAATAATCCGTCGTTAAATTTAGTAACAAACTATTAACAGAATTTTTCTAACAAACTACTAACGGATTATCTGTTGTTAAATTTAGTAACGAACTTGTAACAAAATTTTTGGTAGTAGATCTAGAAAGACAATGGTAAGTTTAAAAGTTGCTAACAAAAAAGTCCGACATCATTTCGTTATAACAAATCTGAAATCCGACGTAATTTCGTTGTTAAAGTTCTACATTTATGATGACATTCTGTTGGTAATCATGCTTAAATGGTGCAAAGATTTCAATTTCCAGAATTGTTGACATTTCTATATCAATAAATATGCAATTAAATATAAAATTAACAAAATCTAATTTGTTTCATATCATAACGCAGCACACTGTCCAAAATGGGGTAAGAGTTGCACTACACTCAAACCCAGTACACAAACACAATATATAGTAAGCTGTCTTAAATCCAAACGCAGTGGAATACTGGCCATAACTATAAATATTAGTAGCACTATTAGTGTCCAATATTACCATTCACCATCAACGTACTAAACTAGTTACTTTAGTGGTCACCACCATTTTCACTATCCTCACCATCATTCTCACTATCTAAATCAGTGGCATGGTTTGAAACAACTTGGGCAGAAGTAACCTCCAGAATTTTGGCTATTTTATCCTCCATTACTTTCATCTTATCCTTCATAATTTTTAGCTCTTCCTGCAATTTCTGATTTTCTGCATCGGCTGATGAACTGCTGGGAATTGTCTCCGGCTTATAAAACAGAGTTTGCGATGAACCAATGCCATACACCCTCTTTCTCTTGTCAACCCCTCCCGCTGCCTCAAGAAATATAGCATTTTTGTCAATTGGCTCTCCAGCATTCTCATATAACTCACAAAGCTTCAGGAACGTTTCCTGTACACACCAACAATAGTTACCAACCAAATTTATAACATCAATCCCATAAAATCTATTTCAACATCAACCAGTGACTAAAATATATGGGTACAAGTAACAACATCAACCAGGGACTACAAAATATATGACTACAAATATAAACAGGAGACTTGAAGTAATAAAGAACAAACACTTTTGAAGGTCAATGCAATATCTCGCTGACATTAGCTTACTTTTTCAAAAAAAAAATTATGTTGCATTAATTTTTCTTATTTGCTCAGAGCAAACTCTTCCATTTAATATGTACGTCGGACTAGCCTTATTATGTTAGTTTAACTCTATTATAATTACGTATTTCTACTAGTAGCATCACTCCAGTAATTATTTAATGCTCTCGTATTTTTCGTGGAAGGGTGCTAGTCTTAGCTTGTTCAGAGATCATTGTTTATATGATTGATATTATTCTCCTTGATCTCTCACCCTTACCATAAACGCAGTGAGATTTCTATAATTTGTATGTTGTTTTCTTGAGTTTAAGTAGCAGATATAGACAGTTTATCCAACAATGTTGTAGTGTTACTGGCTTCTCTTTTGAAATACTAAACTCTAGGCAGAGGACATACTACCCTTGAAGATAATTTCTAAATAATCACTTGTCAATGAATTCTAATGACAATGAATCATAATTGACAGTATTATAAAATATCTATACTAGTAGTGATTTTATATCAGCATTCTCAACTCTACTAGTAAAGTATAATTCATAAAATCAGGAGAGCAGGCTAAAAAAGAAAATTTAAGTAAGTTACATATGTTTGTTGACTTTTTTTTATCAACCCATACCCTTTTTTCATCAGAGTCCTCGCCATCCTCATCATCCTCATAATCGTTGCCATTCTCACCATCTACATTCTTTTTTTTTCTTCATAGATCTAGTGTGTGTCACTAAAAATACCTAATCTGCAGTTGGCTCTCGATTGTACTTCATTTTCTATAAAATTATATTTATTGCAAACATTAGAGGAAATGATAATAATTTTAAAAACTAAGTTGATAAATGAATCACTGGAAGATTACCCAACGAGCTGCAACTGTCCTATGAGAAGCAGAACCACTAGTATGTGTTAAATGGTGGCCATCAACCTCGCTGGAACGATTATTTTTCTGAATCATAGACTTCCTCTGAAATTCTGAAGTTTCCCAAAATATAATCCAGCTTGAATGAACAATCTCATCAATTCTTTTATCTCGTTCTTCACCATTTTCCCATCTAGCACGAGCTACACTACAAATTTCTGAATACTTCTTCCGTGCATTTCCTAACCAGCCCTTATATATTATTTTATCTGATTGCCTCCATACAAAATATTTCTACGACAATAAACAAATACTTGTCACAAATCAATTTATGAATAAATGCAAGTACAAGAAAAGATATTATGTAATTACCTTAAATTCTTCAAAATAGAAATCTTGAGTTTCTTTTAAAATTGACTTCCAGTTATATCCTTCATGCTCAAGTCTTTCATGCAAGGTTTTTCTAATCCTAGCTGAACATTGATATGAAGGTTCCAACCTTAAAAAAAAAATTTATGCAAGTCATCTTAATAACACTGCTTGAATTCACATAAAATACCAAGTTTTCGCAAGTAAAAAAGATTAACTTAAAACTTACACTTTTTCAATGACTTGTACTCGAATCCGTCCATCAGTATGTGTAGAGCCAATAGACCAATAACCGAAATCATTTCCAGCTGTAGAAGATATATTTTGTGTGTTAGGTGTGAGTTGACGCGATTGAGCAGTTAGTTGCTGTGATTGTTGTAATTGATCCGGGGTGCTTGGTCCTGAGTGAACTACATGCTGTCTTGATAGAACAGGTGAATGTTGCGATAGGGCTGGCCTATTTCCAGCAGGGCTCCCAAAACTTCCAAATAAATTTTTCTGAGTTGCATATATTGTATGTTGTTAGTTTATGAGGTTCGTAACGTAAACAAGCAAAATGTGTTCATACTTTCTAATGTGATTGAATTCGTGACTTACTTGGATGGTGTACTGAGTTTCTGATCGAGAAGGATTCGGCTGTCCAAATTGATGTGAATTGCGTTGTCCAAATTTTTCTTGTACACGCTTTGCTGGTTGGACGGGTATGTGCTGTCCTGATTGAGATGATTTGTGTTGTCCAGCTTTTTCCGATACGCGTTCCTTGCTTTTCTGAAATTAATTATCATTTTAATTTCAGTACACAAAGTAATATTAATTAAGAAAAAATCAAGTACAACAATAAAGTAATATTAACTATCTAATTTCTAGAAATACAATTAAAAATCAAACATATAATTACAATTCAAGTTTAAAATGCAACAAAAATTAAAAAATAGCAAAAAAACCACCAACACACTCAGAGACCGTCTATTAAAATTTAAGACCCTAACATATTAATGTAACAAGTTATATACGAGACATTATGCAACCTAATATATCATAGCAGTTGCATGGCAGTCGCAGACACTCAGAGATTATATGTTGTCTTACACGCTGTGCAGATTGGGCTTGGATGCCCTGTCCTGATTGACTTGAGTTTCCCTGTCCGGATTTTTCTGGTAAGCGTCGTGCAGATTGGGGTAGAACCGGCTGGCCTGGCTGAGATGAGTTTCCCTGTCCAGATTTTTCTGGTACACGTGCAGATTGGGGTGAAATTCGTTGGCCTGACTGAGTTGAATTGCCATGTGCTGATTTTTCTGGTATGCTTTCTGATGGACTCACATACCTCCTCATTCTTGCCTGTAATAATATACATTAAAAATTGGTTAATTTGAATGAGCATTAACTTGGTGATGAACAAGTAGTCTTATAGCTGATGTATTTATCATTGTAGTATTTTTATCATAATTAAACATATAATTACAATTAAAGTTTAAAATGTAGCAAAAATTAGAAAAAAAGCAAAATTAATAGAGTTGAATAATAATCTTAAAACCAAACTAAAAGTTCGAAGAGTCCCCATTTCATGTTTCCCCAAAAACTCTCCTCACCTCCACTAGGATCGTTTCTAGGAACTTTTCTATGTTTTGTTTGAACATGTTGCTTAAAATAGTGCGAGCAAAAAGTGGAAGCTTCCTCTACCAAAAAAGCATTGCATATTGATCCTTCAACCCGTGCTTTATTTTTCACATTATTCTTCAAGTGGCGTAAAAATCTTTTAAACGGATACATCCAACGATACTGTACGGGACCTGCAATGCGTGCTTCATATGACAAGTGCACTAAAAGATGTTCCATTGAGTCGAACAATGCCGGTGGAAATATGCGCTCTAACTTGCAAAGTATGATAGGAATTTGTTCTTCAAGTCTACGCATATCACTTACCCTCAAAGTAGATGAAGTGAGATCTCTGAAGAAAAGGCTTAATTCTGTCACGGCCTCCCAAACATTATTGGGAAGAAATTCTCGAAAAGCAATCGGAAGAAGTCGTTGCATAAACACGTGACAATCATGACTTTTCATTCCAAATAACTTGTATTTCTTCATGTTAATGCAACGCCCCATATTTGACACATATCCATCTGGAAATTTAAGATCTTTCAGCCATTCACATACATTTTGTTTTTGCTTTTTGTCCAAGCTATAGCATGCTTTTGGATACTTCCGTGTCAATTCATCAAATGCTAACTCAGGTCTCCGACAAATCATTGCAATATCATTTCTTGCCTTGAAATTATCTTTGGTTTTACCTTCAATGGCCATGATGGTGTTGAAAATATTTTCAAAGACATTTTTCTCAACATGCATAACGTCAAGATTATGTCTAATAGACAATGTCCTCCAATATGGTAAATCCCAATAGATGCTTCTTTTTTTCCATCCACAGTTGTAAGTTTTAATGACTCTAGCATTGTGCTCCTCACTTCCCAATTCGGTAACTTTCATCAAACCAAGTGACTCAATTTCTTGAAACACATCTTCGCCTGTTCGGACTGGTGGGGCAGATTCGGTCACTGTCTTTCCCTTTGTAAACCAGTTTTTATTCTTTCGAAATGGATGATTAGTAGGTAAAAATTTTCGATGATTATCAAACCATGTAGTCTTTCCACCATGGGAAAGATTATATGCATCATGATCATGAGCACAATGAGGACAAGCTAAATGGCTAGCAGTTTTCCATCCAGACAACATTGAATAAGCAGGGAAGTCACTAACAGTCCACATCAATGCAGCTCGCATACGAAAATTTTGTTTTAAAGAATTATCCCATGTCTCCACGCCAACATCCTACAACATTTTCAACTCAACAATCAATGGTTGAAGAAAAATATCTATCTTTTGCTTTGGATTTTTTGGGCCAGACACAAGTACAGACAAAAACAAGTATTGTTCTTTTGAACACATCCATGGAGGCAAATTATATGGAGTCACTATAATTGGCCAAGAAGAATATGATTTACCCGTTGCACCAAATGGTTGAACCCCATCAGCAGAAAGTCCCAGTCTAACATTTCTCGTCTCTGATGAAAATGAGGGATGTACTCTATCAAACTGTTTCCACTCCTCCGAGTCTGAATAATGACGCATCATACCTTCTTCTTGATAATGTTCAGCATGCCATCTCATATGGGTTGCTGTCGTAGACGAGGCATACAACCTTTGCAATCTCGGCGCTAATGGAAAATAGATCATCCATCTAACAGGCACTTTCTTTCTCTCCTTCTTAGATCTGTTATGTCTTGTTTTGTATCTCGCCTGTGAACAAAATTTACACGACTCCATGTTGACATCTTCACCCTAGTATATCATGCATCCATTAATACAACAATCAATCTGCTCAGAAGGAAGCCCCAATTCTTCCATATACTTCTTCGTGCTATAAAAGCTATCAAGAAACGTATTATCTTGAGGCAAGATATCTTTGAAGAATTATGACGTCTGATCATAACATGTCTCTGACCAATGATGATCAGATTTCAACTCAACATTTGAGCCATGGCAGACAACTGAGAAGTTTCACAACCTTCATATAACTCTCTCTCAGATGACTTTATAATATCATACAATTTTTGTGCCTCTGTATTTGGAATCTCCGGATCAAAACTTGGGCCCGCAGAATCCATCACCATATTGTACATTAGGTTGTCATTACCTTGGGTATTGGAGTAATGTGTGGATGATTGTTCTCCACTTTCTCGAGATATAACATATTGCATAAAATTTTCCAATCCATTTATAAAATCTCGAGTTAAAAATTCCCGACTATCTTTTCTTTGATACATCCAGGATTGATTATTATTCATATTAAATGTTATAGTAACCTGCAAAAAATATCAAATAATTTTAAAAAAAACATAGCATACCATATTTAAACAAACAAACTTAATGTATTGGTAATTAGCAAGATAAAAATATAATATCAGAATAAAAATTATAATCGACCGAAATAAGAAAATAAGAAATTCCTAAATGAGCACTAATCGACATATACAGTATAATTCATCATACTTCATTTCATTATTGCCAACAACATATTCCGTTGGCGAGTTAAAATTCGGTTGGTAAAACATATTAGTAACGGAATGACCACAGAATTGCTACGTTGGTGTAAACTTTGTCCACATATTTGAAAGAGATTTGCAAGCTAATAATTACAATGCACATATAGCAACATCAATAAAATTTGCAAATCAGCAACTCAAATGACATAATGCAAGACACAGTTTAATCTTGAAGTTAAAGAAAAAGACCGACCTTATTAATATAATTGTAAATAAATCGTTCTTCAATCCTTAACTTGATTTCTTAAGAATATATATGGACAAGATCGGAGGTGCCTTTCAGATGAGTTGAGTAGAAGAAAATGAATAAAGTCTAACTAAATCTGAATACAATTTTTGGGACTTATGGTTGGTTAGAAGGTACGTGCCCGTATTAAATTTAGTTATTACATTTACTGAGGGAACGCTAACGGATATAAAGTTAATCGATCTACATTTATAACAAATTAGTACCGGAATACTAACGGAATACAATTTATCATTTCCGTTGGCAAAACGTTAAGCTTCCGTTACTATTTAGTTGCTATTCAGTTACTAGTTCGTAGAGAAAATTCTGATTTTAATCCGTTGGCAATTCTGTTGGCAGATTTTGGTGGGCTTTTTTGGCGCCCATTTTGCCAACTAAAATTTCCGTTAGTAAATATTTGTTGGTGTTCAGTTGGGCTTCCGTTATTATTCGATTGGCTTTTTAAAATCTTAAATTTCGTTGGTAATCTGTTAGTAATTGTAGTGTGATTCATGTACATTTGGAGCCGAGGTTCAAGTGATTAAGAATACCAGAACGGCAGAGTGTTTATCATGCATAGAAATACCACCTGAACATCAGTTGGTTCACACTTGGAAGATTTACAACTTCTCTAAAATTAACTTTGAACTTTGTGACCCTTGTGCATTTACAGCTGCAGGGAGGACATGGTACGTATTGTACATATTGCATGACAGTGTGTGAGAGATTTTCATATAGTTTATCATCTGAAATTCTGACACCAGTTTTTTCCAATATTGTTAGGAGGATTGAAATCAAGACCAATTACACTAACAACTGGCTATGCATGAAGCTAAAATTGGATGATACTGATTGCAGAACCTTGGCGGGACTAATTAAATGGCTGCGTAAGGAAAATAATCAAAGACTATATGCAGCTTATACGCTGGGAGTGAAGAACCAACTACACAAAGACCAAGACGTGAAGTCTTGCAGTAAGTTTAACAAATTTGATTTCAAGATCCTCGATGTGCTTCTTCCGTCCTCAAAATAACATTTAAGTCTTTAATTTTTATCATCTATTAACATTGAAATGTATAATTTTAAACAAGTGCTTGTTTGTATGTGGACATCCGGTGAGTGGTTCAATCCAGAACCAGCAGTTATAACGTGGACGCACATAATTGAAATGAAAGAGATACAAGACCAACCCAAGGGCTTCTTAGTAGATGATATCCTGATTGTCGAAGCACAAATTGACTGGATGTTTGCCAGCAAGGGCAGCATTATGGATGGAATGGAGGTAGCGGAAAAGAAAAATTAAAGCTCTTCGAGAACAAGATTGAGTACTGAGGTTATCTTCAGAATAACTGCAAACTCCCTACTCTCAGACAAGTACGAAAGGGACATGCTAGAGATAATAACTTTTGGAATGTAATATTGTACTCTCCAAATTCCAGCATTTTATATTTGATGTTTGGTAGGATGTTCTTGAACGAATTATGATTTTTCTGTTTATTTACTTTGAATTATGATCTTGGACGATTTACAAATTTTTGTGTTTATTTGGTTTGAATTGTGAATTTCAAATTTGTACTGTTACATCTGTTCTAATTCTAAACTTTATGGAATGATGGGAATGCCATGTTTACAGGTTTTAATTCGCATTCTAGTATTGAATTTTTCTTTTTTGAATGGTAAGTAATTCTAGTATATAGTTTAGACTGAATTTTAGTGCTTATTTGGTTTGAATCATGAACTCGAGTATATTTTCATTTATCGAATTTAGAGGTGATGCATAGCACAATCTTATCAACGTTAATTGTCAAGTTCAACGAAATAACTTTGTCTGGCTATGTTGCAGTGATCTTAGTATCTAACTGAGACCGAGGTTATATTTTGTGTACAAATTGAGGTCGCTGTTTCTGTTAGAGCATCTTACTCTGAAGCCATCCCAGGCTCTGAAATTAGTGTCTTCCAGTGCCAAAGCAAAATCATTACCTCTAAGCATCATACTGCTTAAATATATCTGAAAAAATAAATTACAATGATTTATAAAATCTGTACTCATTAAGAATATATTGATAGTCTCATAGTCTATGTCCTCTCTACACTTCCTGGCTGGCAGTTGTGCTCATAAGAAATAGCATTCACGCGTACTTGAACAATTAAAACGTCATTTGCTAAGAGACCTTTGGACTGGTCATGTAATTTACTCCGTTCCAGAAATTTTCTTCTGACTCTGCATGTATTTACTTCACTGAAATAGTCGCTTCCTGTCAAAAGAATGTTAAGGTATCTCATGAAATCTGGCCGTAAATCTTAGTCATATATATTTGTATGTACATTTCTTACCTTCTCTGGCTATGTCCCTGTGATTTAACTGGTCTTTGACAACAAGCGTGTATTTTGCGTACAATTTGTGGTCGCCATTCCTGTTGCTGCTGCTGTTTGCGCTATTTGTCCCGTCCAATACAAGGCCTAAAGCCAACCACTTGTTCTCCCATCTTGGGTAAATTATCAGCTTCCTAATAACAAAATATTGAAATAACAATAGATCACTACCAAATCATGTGAACTAAATAGCTCGGCGAACTGACACAACAAATCTTTATCAAAGACGCCTGGCTATCATTTGACACCTTCCGAAGCACAAAATCATTTTGTAACTATACAAAATACTCTTAACAGATACAAAAGACTTGTAAACAGATTCTATATACTGAAGAAGCGATGCAAATAGCTAAACTATGCTTAGGGCGTCAACTACTTTCAACAGATTAGAGACTTTCAACAGATTAGAGATACAAAGTGTGATACTTGCTCTGCAAATTGTCATGTAGCATGCTTCTGCTCTAATAGAAGTGCAATTTGCGTTGGATGTACTTGGTAACTAATAATAAACATCACGTAATGACCAATAAGATAGTTTACCATTTTCTTTCTCCGGCTACAAAGGGATGCGAGTAATAGACTTTGTTGTGCCACTTGGAAAAATTATCAAGTTTTCATGTGAAAAATTCTTCCTCATCTGGTATATTAACATTTGACAGACTTACGATTGTCTTGCTCACACGGTTCTTTATAAAATAGAGCTCTACACCAAACACACAGCTAATGTCATCTTGTAGATATCCATTGGAAGTATCAGAAAATGAAGTCACCAAGATGAACTCCGAAATCCCATGTACACTCCTCGCTTTGTCGAATTTCTTCACTTGCTTATTAGCGTCTACAAGAAAATTAAAAATTTAATAGGCAAAAGAAGTACTTTCTTACATAGATAACTGATAGTTTTACAAAGGTATAACTTATTATATGATGATCATGGGCAATGTACCTTCTACCATTAAGTATCTCTCTCGTGCGTGGTCATACACGAAGAACTTAATAATAACATCGATAGGAGAATTAATTTTTTCAGCCAAAACCAAGTATATAGACATGTAATTTGTGTTTCTTCTTGTTCTGTTATCGCCAAACGGGTATAATGACAACCTCCTGAAATAAGATTTATCAAACAAGATTTTGAGATATTCATCCATGCTACATACAGAGAGAGGGGGAAGAGAGAGAGAGAGGGGGAGAGAAAGGGAGAGAGAGGGGGAGAGAGAGAGAGCTATAAATAAACATTACCATCTGTATCCACCAGCTTTGAAACAGCCTGACTGATAGTTGTCCATGACTTCATTCATCTCCCTTAATAATAGAGGAAAGTCTTCGATCTTCAGGGTATAGTCTGCTGGAGGCATATCTCTAAAAGTTCTTTTCACCATAACCGCAGGCACGCAACAATTTTCATCTTCGTCCATTGTCAACTAATTTTAAGGGTTTATCGAATCGACTGTTTAGAGGTTGCAGGTACAAATATATATATATATAGTTCCATAAATAAAATTAAACTATGAGTCAAAAGATTTCAAAATCTTAATTAGAGTGCAACTCTAAATTATGAATACATGTAGAAATAGGAAAGGAAAAAACAAAGAGAACTCCATTATTTAGCACACTTCCGCTAAGTATATAGATCTGAAAAATAGTATTTTAAAGAAACCTCTAAAATTTATTAAAACCCTCAGATAAAGAGATTTATATTTATATTTCAATCTTAATTTGTGTAGGCAGAAAAATATTAGAAAATATTAAGACAGAAAATTTATGTTACTTTGGTGTTTGATTCCTGTATGAAGACCACATTGCAAATTATGAGTACATGTAGAAATAGGAAAGCAGAAAAACAAAGAAAACCAACTCCTGTTCTGTTTTGGAGGGTGTCTGGTAAAATAATATATAAGCAGATGTAAAATATCAAAGAAAACCTGGGAAATCAATAATGGTATTGCATAGTTCAATATCTCCGAAGAAAAAACAAGGTACTCTCTGCACCATCTTTATTGGTGAATTTAGAGAAAAAATTAAAGCTCATGTAATTTTTTTTTGACTAAAACTGTTGTGGTTGCAGAACTGATCCACGGGACAAGAGATGTACCTCCGGCAGATTTTCTGCTCAAAATCGAAAGTTTTTCCAAATTACCAGAGTTGATCAACAATCAGAAGAAGAAGTATTACGAATCTTGTTGTTTTGAAGCTGGTGGATTCAATTGGTATAAATTGTTTAAACATATTCGTTGAATTTAGAATCTACGTTTTACCTTAGATGGCCAACATGTTATTTTTATGTATGATACAGGAGGTTTAGATTACTTGTACTTCGTGCAAACAGAGTTCAGGAGAAGAAGATTATTTCCGTCTACTTGGTGCTAGATGAGTCCAATGTTTTGCCAACTGGTTCTGATGTTATTGCCAATTTTAAGTTCTTTATATATGACCAAATTCGAGATAATTATCTCACTGTCGAAGGTACCTTTACATCTTCAGTTCATTACTACTTAAAAATATTGAACATATGAATTTTATTGTAGCTGAAATCTCACCAAAAAGACCGCCGTTAAGTATTAATTTCACCGTTGCAATATTTCAGATGGTGACAACCGGTATAAGCATTTCAACAAGGAGAAGACTTGTCAAGGGTTTTCAAACGTGATTTCCTTGAGTAGACTCAAATGTGCATCTAACGGATATCTAGTGAATGATTCATGCGTGTTTGGTGTTGAGGTTCAAGTAATAAAAAATACCAGAACAGCAGAGTGTCTATCATTTATACAAATCCCACCTGAAGATCTGTTTGTTCACTCTTGGAAGATTAACAACTTCTCTAGGAGGAATGCTCAACTTTGTGACCCTCAAGCATTTACATTTGCAGGGAGGAAATGGTAAATGTTATCCATACATTATAATTACTCTGTTGCATGAGTGATTTGTTGTTCATTAAAGGTTTATATAATTGATTAATTGAAAACCTGACATCTATTATTTTCAATTGTGCTAGGAGGATTCAAATCAAGACTGATTACGTTAACAACTCGCTATGCATGAAGCTCAAATTGGATGATACTAATTACGGAACCTTGGCAGGGCTGATCGGATGGTTACGTAGGGAAAATGATCATAGATTGTATGCAATCTATACCTTGGGCGTGAAGAACCAACTACACAAAGACCAAGACGTGAAGTACAGCAGTAAGTCTAGTTAATTTTGTTTTTGAGCTCCTCAATCACCTTCTTTTGTCCTTAAAACAACTCTCCAGTAGTTAATTAGCTGAATCAAAATAACACTAAAGTGCTAATTAAGTCTTAAAAAGATTGTTTAATTAATTTACTAGTCCTTGTTTTTATATTGACAGTTGGAAAGTGGTTCAATCCAGAACCAACAGTTGTAACTTGGGAGCACATAATTGACATGAAAGAGTTATATAATCAGTCCAAGGGCTTCCTGGTAGATGATGTCTTGATTGTCGAAGCACATATTGAATGGATGTTTGCTAGCAAAGACATTATTGTGGACGGAATGAAGGTGGGAGAAGAGGAAAATTAAAGCTCTGATAAGAGTGAGGAAATGTAAATTTTTAACCTCTCAAAGCAGCCAGATGAAGAAAAGGAAAAGATATCTAGAAATTTAACTGACCAGGATTCTATAGTTATACTATTAATTTTTGCTGATTGATTTGGAACAATGTTGCATAACATTGGCATATTAATCTATACGCTATCACTCATCAGTCAAGATTCTAAATGGAATAATGAATATACACCATCAGCCTGCAGATGTATTGTTCGAACTCAGTGCCAGTCTTGGTCCAGAGCTCTCCGGATCAGGAGGTTCAAAATTATATTATCCATGTGCATGCTTGAGTATACAAATGTGGTACTATTTTGTTCTAGTTCATATGACACTTTCTCAGGGGAAGATTAGATTTGAGTAAATGAATTTTTTTGAATATGTGTTTAGTTTTTGTTTGATGCATTCAGATTAATTTGTTTGGATGAAGGTTTGAAAAATTATTATTTAAGAACTTGAAAATTCGTGATCATGAATATTGATTTTGTTTGTTAGGCTGATCATGAATATTGATGAATGTGATATTAGTGTAACTTGACACTTAATCACGAATACAGATAAATGTTATATTTATGTAAACCAAGTTCTCTCCTGATTACAAAATCATGAGTAACTGCTTATCTTAAATCATGCAAATTAAAACTAAATATATTTAAAAGATAAATAAAATAAGATTAAATAATTGAATATCAAAAATATTGATTATGTGTAAAAAATAAAAGTTAAATTTCTAAAATAATTAAATTTATATTTTAATTGATTGACATGTCTAGGATAATATATTATATAGAACATTTTCTAATAAAATAAGTTGTTTAAGTATATATCCATAACCAAATTCAGATTTTCAATTAAAATTGTATCGAATATTCTCTCAAATTTTATTAAATAAAAATTCTCTCAAGTTTTATTAAATAAAATAAGTTTTTTAAAAATATACCCATAACCAACTTCAAATTTGCAGTTAAATATTAACTGAAAATCTGAAGTTGGTTATGGGTATATTTTCGAACAACTTATTTTAAAAAATTAAATTTTGAGAGAATATTCAAAGAAATAATAAATTTAAATATTTTAAAAATTCCTAATTACAAATATTAACTTAATTTTTTTAATTTCACTTGAAACGATACCATAAATATCAAAAAATCGGACATAACATTATGTCCTTTATATATAACTAGCTCGCACGAGTAAGATCTTATATCGACTATTATAAAATTTATATATGATGTGAGATACACTTTTTTTCAATTTTTTATCAGATGATTAACATATGATTTTTGTAAAAATGTACCTCAAAGTGTTCAAAAATTTGTTAAGATCATATTTATCAATTACGAAAAAAGTGAGTTAACTTGTATTAGTTACCTTAATTTCTTATATCTTGTATGTATATTTATATGTGTATATGCATGCATTTATGTATGTATTTATGTATATATGTATGTATGCATGTATGAATGTATGTATGTATGTATGTATGTATGTATGTATGTATGTATGTATGTATGTATGTATGTATGTATGTATGTATGTGTTTGAATTTTAAATGTGTGAAAATAAGATACTCCCTCTGTCCCTCCCAATTGTGAACTTATAATACAAGTGTTATACATATTTAAATAAGAATACGATATTTGTTTTTTCGTTTGAATTTAAGTTTCTTCTACTGTAAATGGAACAATTAAAATGTGACATACGACATTAAATGCGATAATAATATATATATATATATATATATATATATAAACATGATAATATTAGAATTTTTGTCTATATTTATAAAATACATATGTAATTATAAGTATAAGCATAAGTTCTTATTATACAATAATGGATTAGTAATAAATATTTAATTATTAGTAATTAATGAGCTAGATATAATTAATATATATTATTAAATTTGATATTTATTAGTACATATTTATGAGGGGTAATTAAATAATTTCAAATGAATAAATTATCTTAATGAACCCCATAATTGCTCTATTATATATATAATAGATAAGCGTAAGATACTTCTTATCCAAAACTTTGGTCATGTACCACCAAAATAATCTAAACTGTTTATTTGATATAATTAAAAATAAACGATTATGATTATATCTTATTAAAATAAATATATTTTTAATACAATCATAAGAAACTGATTATATCATTCGAATATTATTCAAACACCTAATACAATTTTTAAATAGAATATAATTAGAGATTTAACCAATTATAAAAAGATTACATTATTTTACTGCTATTTAAACACCAAAATATTATATAATTATACAACAGTAGATAAAATATGATTAGATATTGTAATATATATAACTGTAATTCAATTCATCATCCATATATTTGATAACATAACACGTGTTATTAGTACTAACTAGCTTTAAAACCCGTGCGAGGCACGAGCAAGTTCTAGAATAAATGTAACTTTTTTTATTGATTTTAGATTTTTTTCGAGTTTTCAAAAAATTAAGTTAGAAATAATTGTTCCGGGGTTAGCTTCCTCTATTTTTGTGTGATGTATTCGTTTTGTACGTAGGAAGTTCGATTATTTCCGAGTTATTCAAAAAATTTAAGTTAACAATTATTGTTCTGATGTTAACATCCAATTATTTTTGTGGGATGTTCGTTTAGTACGTAGGAAGTTCGTGTAAGACACGTGAATAATTTATGATGAAAGCGCTAAATATCACAGTTGAAATAAACGGTGCCCAGAATAATTACGAGCGGAATATGTGCCCGAAATAACCAAACTGTTGTGTATATGTTGTGTACTTGATGATTTCATGAACAAAACACCTTGGTAGATTTTACTTAGTGAAATTATGTAGCACTCGACGGATAAGATTTATAGTCCTGACGGATGACTCAATATAGTCCCGACGGATGATGACTTATTATCCATCGAGTGAGTAGCTTATGCAACAATAAGTTTGTAGCACATTTCTGCATATACCATTGTATATATTCTGTAAGTAGTATTCAAGTCATGTTGACTTTAACTAGATATGCTGAATAGGTTGATTAATTGTACATAGATGATGTCTTGTAATTCTGCATAAATGATATGAAGTCAAGTGCCAGATTGCTACCCGACGGATAAACTACAATGAAGTCGACGGATGATCAACTAGACAACTTGACGGATGATCAATAACCCGACGGATGATCATGAACCCGACGAATAAAGAATTCAAATATCTGTTGACAGTGACAACACAGTCACATGCGTCAAGTGGATGCAAATGGAATGTGGTAGCCTATTCAACTGGGTTTTCGAGAACAAAGAAGCATTGCCATTTCCATGCTATTATGAAGATATTCAAAGATGCTAGAATAGAGTAATGAAGTAGCATTGTAATAGACTAGATAGTTTTTGTTTTATTATCCTGTCTCATTACTTTCTAATCTCGGTGATATATAAACCAAGAAGAGCAACTAAGAAACTATTGAAATAAGCAACAAAGCAGAGACACATTTGTAAGCAGAATTCTTTGCATTTCTCTGTACTCTTAGTTGTTCAATTGTTGTAAGCAGCTATGAGCATTTTGCACACAGGATTCTCTCGATATATAATATATATCTCTGGTGGAATCATTCAAATCCACACGAAAGTTTTTAAAGGCTCTTATTTTTAATTACTTGTGATTTGATTCATTTAAGTAACTATTCCGCATTGTGCTAATCAATTCACACTTATATATATATTCGAGTTAGAACATTTTTATTTCAAGAAAAAGTTTCAAGAATTCCATTCAACCCCCCTTCTGTAATTCTTGTCATATTGTTAAGGGACTAATAATTGGTATCAGAGCGAGCTCTTAACTTACAAAGAGTTTAAAGATCAAAATAATACAGCAAGATGAACAAGAAGGATGTTGGAGTCAAGATCCCTTTTCTGGATAAAGATAATTACCATCATTGGAAGGTAAAAATGCATCTTCATTTGCTTTCTCAAGATGAGGCCTATGTTGAATGCATAGAAAGAGGCCCTCATGTTCCAATGAGAGCTGCAACAGGAAACGAGCCAGCAGTCCCCAAGCCAAGGCATGAATGGTCTGATCCTGACATTGAACAAGTCAGGAAGGATAAAAAGGCCATGAACATCCTGTTTAATGGAGTTGATGGAGACATGTTTGACAACATTATCAACTGTAAAACTACCAAGGATGTTTGGGATACAATACAGATCATCTGTGATGGCACTGAGCAAGTTAGAGAAAACAAGATGCAACTCTTGATTCAGCAATATGAGCATTTTAATAATGAAGAAAGTGAGTCTCTCACTGACATTTTCAGTAGGTTTCAAAAACTACTAAATGCTCTAAAGTTGCATGGAAGGATCTATTAGACAAAAGACTCTAATCTGAAATTCCTTAGATCTCTTCCAAAGGAATGGAAACCAATGACAGTCTCATTAAGAAACTCACAAGATTATAAGGAGTTTACTTTGGAGAGACTGTATGACATCCTGAAAACTTATGAGCTTGAAATAGAGCAAGATGAGAGGATGAAGAGAGGAAAGAAGAAAGGAGGATCCATTGCACTAGTTGCTGAGTTGGAGAAAGAGAAGGAGATGAAGATGGAAGCTGTTGAATCAACTTCAAGGGTCTGTGAGAACAAGGGCAAGGGGCTTGCAGTAAAAAGTGAAGATTCTTTGAGCCAAGATGACATGGAGGACATTGATGAACACCTAGCATTTCTTTCCAGGATATTTGCCAACCTCAAGTTCAAGAAGAACTTTGGAGCAGCCAAGCCAAATAGAAACATGGTGGATAAATCAAAATTCAAATGTTTCAAATGTGGCTTGTCAGGGCATTTTGCCAGTGAATGTAGGAAGTCAGATTCCAGTAAGAAAAAGTTTGAGCCTGTGGATTATAAGCACAAATACTATGAACTGCTCAAACAAAAGAAAAGGGCTTTCATAACACAAGAAAATGACTGAGCAGCAGATGGTCTGGATGAAGATGAAGATGTCAGCTATGTCAATCTAGCCATAATGGTCAAGTCTGATGAAACAGAAACAAGTTCTTCAAGTAATCAGGTAATTACTACAAACCTTGCACATTTATCTAAAGCTGAGTGTAATGATGCCATAAATGACATGTCTACAGAGTTATATCATTTGCGTGTTACACTTAAGTCTCTTACTAAAGAAAATGCTAAAATCAAAGAAAACAATTTGTTTTTGAATGAGAGAAATAATATGCTTGAGTCTCAATTCATTGATTTCGAAAAGTTAAGAATTGAGTGTAAGATTGCCAAGGAGGAATTAACCGAGTCCTTGAAGATAGAAGAAATTTTGAAGAAGCAGCTCGAGCGTGAACAAGAGGTGATTAAGGCATGGAAAACATCCAGGGATGTCCATGCTCAAATCACTAAAGTTCAAGGAATTGAATCTTTCTGTGATGCTGCCTGGAAAAAGAACAAAGAAAAACTAGAACCAAATTTGGTAGATGGAGTGTTGACAGATGTAGACTCGACGGATGATGAGGATCATCCGTCGGATAACAAAAAGGGTTATCTGTTGAATGATGAAAATCCTCATCCGTCGGTTGTGAGCAAGCCTATCAGTAAAGCCAAATTAGTTAAGCTAAATGAGAATTATGGGTCTGTTTCCAAGAACTTTGTTTCAGGAGAATCGAGTCAAGTTAAGAAAGGAAAAAAGGCTAATGTTGGTCACATGACAGTCAAACAGTTAAGTGACAGACTTGAAAAGATTGAGGTAAAAACAGAGACTAAATGGAAAAAAATAGGAATGGTAAAGTAGGGATTAACAAACACAATAACTACACACCTGATAAATATGCTCCTAGAAAAATTTGTGTCAAGTGTGATAGTGTAAATCATCTGTCTGTTAATTGCAAATCTGCCATGCCTACTTCCATGTCTGTGCCACCTCAATTTCATAACATGAATGCCATGCCTTCCATGCCTATGAATGCTATGTCTACACAGAATATAAATGCACAGTTTGCTAACATGCCATTTGCACCTAATCCTTATTATGCTGCATTTAGTATGCCACAAATGCCATTTAGCATGCCTTACTGGAATAACATGTTTACTAACAGCATGCCATTCCCTGTTGATTATAATATGCATGATAATTCTGTTGCAATGAATGGTTTCAAAGGCCCAACTCAAATGACCAAGGTTGAATCTGATGTCCCCAAGTTAAATGAGATAAAGCCTAAGAAACAAAAAAAGAAAGCTAACAAGGCAGGACCCAAGGAAACTTGGGTACCAAAATCAACTTGATTTGATTTTGATGTGTGCAGGGAAACAAAAAAGAATCTTTGGTACTTGGATAGTGGTTGTTCAAGACACATGACTGGTGATTCTACCCTGCTCACAGAGTTTAAGGAGAGAGCTGGCCCAAGTATTACTTTTGGAGATGACAACAAGGGTTATACTGTGGGATATGGCTTGATTTCAAAGGACAATGTCATCATTGAGGAGGTTGCCTTAGTGGATGGTCTCAAACACAATTTGTTGAGTATCAGCCAGCTTTGTGATAAAGGCAACTCAGTAACCTTCAATTCAGAAGCCTGTGTTGTGACTAACAAGAGAAGCAACAAAGTGGTTCTCACTGGTGTGAGAAAAGGAAATGTGTACCTAGCTGATTTCAACTCATCTAATGCAGAATCTGTTACTTGTCTTCTCAGTAAAGCAAGTCAGGATGAAAGTTGGCTATGGCACAAGAAGCTATCCCATTTAAAATTCAAGACCATGAATGAGCTAGTAAAGAAAGAACTGGTTAGAGGCATTCCTCTAGTGGAGTTTTCTAAGGATGGACTATGTGATGCCTGCCAAAAAGGGAAGCATATTAAAGCATCATTTAGGAAGAAACTTGATTCAACAATTGAAGAGCCTTTGCAACTGCTTCACATGGATTTGTTTGGACCAGTCAATGTGTTGTCCATCTCAAGGAAAATATTTTTCCTAGTAATTGTAGATGATTTCTCAAAGTTCTCTTGGACATATTTCCTAAAGTATAAAGACGAGGCTAGTGAAATCATCATCAATCACATAAGGCAAGTCAATAATCATCCTGATTTCAAGGTTAGAAGAATCAGGAGTGACAATGGAACTGAGTTCAAGAATTCTGTCATGAGAGCATTTTGTGAGGAAAATGGGATTCTGCATGAGTTTTCAGCAGCAAGGACTCCACAACAGAATGAAGTAGTGGAAAGGAAGAACATATCACTTATTGAAGCTGCAAGGACAATGCTTGAAGAATCTAAACTGCCAACCTATTTCTGGGCTGAAGCTGTAAATACTGCATGCTACACTCAGAATATTTTTCTGGTTAATCAAGCAAGATGCATGACTCCCTATCAATCGTTCAAGAACAAGAAGCCAACTCTAAATTTTCTTCATGTCTTTGGCTGCAAATGCTATATTCTGAGAAATCAAACTGATCAAAATGGGAAGTTTGATGCTAAAGCGGATGAAGGAATTTTTGTTGGATATGCTATTGGTAAAGCATATAGAGTCTACAATCTAAGAACCAACATTGTTGTGGAATCAATACATGTTGTGTTTGATGATAAAAAGATTGAAGGACTGAAAGATGGAGATTACCATGAGAGCCTCAAATTCGACAATGTGGAGATGGTTAGTGATGACAGTGATGATGAAAGTGATCAAGAAACAGTGTCTAAGGATAATGCAGATAAATCTACTACCAATGAAGCACAAAACTCAACATCTGTCGAGTTGCATAATGCTTCATCTGTTCGAAGGCAATCTGTAACGACCGAGAAATTACGCTTGTATTATATCATAATAAAGATAAATTATGTGTATTATTATGTGATTAAATGTGTTGAGTCATTAAACCCAAACTGCTATGTGTTACGTGTTGTCTGTTTTGATCCAAACGTGTTTTGGATATTTATTGAGTGTTTTATCGTAAGTTATATATTTTATATCAAAACCCGTACAGCTCAAAACCATGTTTTAAAAGCCCATATTTCAAACAAAATCATTGGCCCTATTTTGCCAAAAATGGACGTTTTACAAATTTACTTTTTTCGCGAAAAATGACTTTTCCGGACCCCTTCGGGTACCAAAAACCCCACAAAAATCACATTTTTATTTTTATATGATCATAAAATTATCATACATTATTTTTCTTTGCATTTTTGTAACATTCACAATTTTTGGGAATTTTTAGCATTTATTTTGTATTTATTAAATATTTAAAAATTCATTATTAATACCCAAAAATTATAAAAATTGAGGCCAAATATTTTTATTAGGAGTGTAATTAGCCCCTTAATTTTATTTGGGGGTATTATTTTCACAAGTATAAATAGCTGATTTACTGTTAATTAATTAGTAATTAATAATAAAAAAATCAGAAAAAAAAATAGAAAATCAAGAAATTCTTGTGTGGGTGAAGAACAGGGCAGGAAAATCAAAGCCAATTTTGATCGTGATTCTGTTAACCAAATCAGTCATGTAAGTATCCGTTTTGAAGCTGATTGAGTGTAGTTTTCAATTATGTAATCGTTTTTGTTGTTAGTTTAATCGATTTCTAATTTGTATTTTCGGGTTTTTATTTCGAATTCGGTCTGAATGAATCGTTAGTTGTTTGTTGATTCTGTTGATGGGAATGAATAGATCGTTGAATTTACAGTCGAACGGCACCGGTTTCGTCAGTTTTGGTGTTGATTTCGTCCTCGTCGGAGAACCGCCGCCACGACGGTGTTCTTCATTTTTCCGATGACATCGTCGACGAACGGAGAAGAAGGAAGGTGGGAGGAGGTTGCTATGGTGGCCAGGAACGATCACGCAGAAGAATCGGACTGGAATCACACGATTTGGACGTGTTTTTACTCGCCGGAAAATTCCCGCCGGCTTCGGGTTTCTGGGCTGTTGGGTTCGTGTTCTTCGCGACCCGGGTTCGACCCGGTTTGCAACCCGGTTTCGACCCGGGTTTGATCCTAAAAACCCTAATCTGAAATCCTGAAACATGTTTCTGATATATTATTTATTTATTATATTTTCAAAAATCAGAAAATCAGTTTTAATAATTCTAATAATTAATTAAAAATCAGTTTTAAATTCTTAGAATTATTTTCTGAATTATCTTATTAATTTATAAATTCGAATTTAATTAATTATTTAATTATTTATCTAATTATTTATTAGTTATCTAATTAATTAATAATTAGGTAATTAATTAATAATTAAGGATTAAATAATATGATTAATAATAGGATAATTAGTTAATATTACGTGTAACTCGTATTTATGCGAGTAGTGATTCAATAATTAGAATTATTATTCGACCGATAATTATTCGAAGAATGTCGTAATAATTGTTCGTATCGTATAATTAAATACAGATAATTAATTGATTAACGAATCGTATAATTTACAATAATAATATAATGGTTCAATATTTATGTGAGGATCGCTAATAGTTCGTATTTATACGAGTAATTAATCGTTGAGTTAGATTATAATTCGAGTAATAAGTAATTATTCGATAAATAGCATATCAGTTAATTGAGTCCATTGATTATTTGTGAATAATCGATCTGATCGAGTGAGTATTAATAATTTGTAAATAATTGTAATAAATAGTAATTAATCTTAATAATTAGGGATTAATTATTTTAAAATACAATAATTATAAATTAATTATTTAAAAATATAATTAAGGATTATTTAATTATAATTAATTATTTATAATTAATAATTAATTAATTAAATCTTGTTTAATTCATAATAATTAAACCGTTAGTCCGATTTGAGCGAAACGAGGACCCCTAGACTCAGAAAAATGAAACGAATCCAATAAAAATAATTGTAAGTTATAATTTCTTCCGGAAGAGAGTGGTCTTGTGATAATTAATTATTCATAGGCCCTATTAGGGGTAGAATCGAGTCAAATAAATTCTGAAAAATTGTAATAAAATCAGATAGGGTTAGTTATTATAAATATGAGTCTAGTATCGATTCTAAAAATAATTATAAGTCTAAAAATTAATTATGTGCTTTATGTGCTATGTGCTTTACGTGGTTATGTGAACCTTACGTGCTATATAATTATATGTGTATATATGCGAGTCAGATAGAAACACATGGGTAGACTGATGAGGTTACATAGTATCAATTCGAGATACACGTATATAGTAAGTTATCTAAATGACTATCTTTCTATGATTGGTTCAGTGTCAGCAAGGCAGAGCAAGCTAGAGACCGAAGGTGGTGAGTTGAACCAGGTTAAGTATGCGCAAGGCAAGTTTTCCCCTATTCTAAATTCAGAATAGTGAATTATATCTCATTTTCCCATATCAGTTATCTTTGATAATTTTGTTCATATACACTGTTACAAAATTATTGAATCTTGTTTCCATTTCATTTCGATTCTTAATATCTACCAATTTATTGAATCCTCTATTCATATTCCAATATTCTTACCCTTGTTACATATATTATGATATATCCTGATGTTGGAATACATCAAAAGCATTCCGATTATTCCGGATGCTAAGCTTTGGACTGGATGGTTACGATGCGGACTGGGTTTTACCCATACCTTTAATTAATAGGCCATAGTTGCCTGAGTACTCCTTATATTGGTTGGGTCTATGCAGTTGGGTATAGATCCGCACTGTATCTTGACTGATCAGCAGGTTCCAGTGCATATGTTGATTCTTATTTCCAGTCTTGTTCATTTGGCACTCGCCAGTGTTGGCAAATTATTATCCTATATAGATACAGATGGTTGTTCAAACCAGCAGCTTATTGGTTCACTTATTTCTTTCCAAGGAAGAGCCAAAGAAGGTAGAAGAAGCTTTGTTAGATCATGATTGGATTTTAGCTATGCAGGAGGAGCTAAACCAATTTGAAAGGAATAATGTATGGAAGCTGGTGCCTAAGCCTAAAGGAAAGAATCCAATAGACACCAAATTGGTATTCAGAACCAAGATGGATGAAAATGGCATAATAGTCAGGAACAAAGCTAGATTGGTTGCTAAGGGCTATTATCAACAAGATGGTATAAATTTTGATGAAACATTTGCTCCTGTTGCAAGACTTGAAGCCATCAGAATCTTCTTAGCCTATGCAGCCCATGCCAATTTCAAAGTCTATCAAATGGATGTCAAAAGTGCCTTTCTAAATGGAGATTTGGAGGAAGAAGTCTATGTCAGTCAACCTCCTATTTTTGAAGATCCAAATTTTCCAGATCATGTCTATTATCTTTTGAAAGCACTTTATGGACTGAAGCAAGCACCTAGAGCCTGGTATGACACTTTATCAAAGTTCCATTTGGAAAATCACTTCACAAGATGTACTGTAGATAAAACTTTATTTTTTAGAAATATTAATGGTTCTAGTATACTTGTTCAAATTTATGTAGATGATATTATTTTTGGCTCTACAGATGAGAAACTTTGTAAAAAGTTTGCCAAACTGATGCAAAATAAGTATGAAATGAGTATGATGGGAGAACTGTTTTCTTTCTTGGTTTACAAGTTAAGCAAGTCAGTGATGGAATATTCATTAGTCAAACTAAATACATTTTTGATCTTTTAAAGAAGTTTGATCTAGTGGATTGCACATCTACAAAAACTCCCATGGCCACTGCAACTAAGCTTGAATTAAACACTATTGAAAAGTCTGTGGATATTTCAAGTTATAGAGGCATGGTTGGCTCACTTCTGTACTTAATAGCTAGTGGGCTAGATATAATGTTTGTTACATATTTATGTGCTAGATTTCAGGCTGATCCTAGAGAATCTCACTTAATAGCTATTAAGAGAATTTTCAGATATCTCAAGGGAACACCAAAACTTGGCATTTGGTACCCTAGAGATTCTGGTTTTGATCTAACTGGTTATTCAGATGCAGATTATGTAGGTTATAGAATTAATAAAAAAAGTACAACAGGAACCTGTCAATTTCTAGGAAACAAGCTTGTGTCCTGGTTCAGTAAAAAGCAAAATTCAGTTTCTACTTCTACAGCTGAAGCTGAATATATTGATGCTGGTAGTTGTTGTGCACAGATTTTATGGATGAAGAATCAATTGCTAGACTATGGTTTGCAAGTTGAGAGGATTCCTATTTTTTGTGATAACACAAGTGCAATTGCCATCACTGAAAATCCAGTACAACATTCAAGGACAAAGCACATAGATATCAAGTACCACTTCATAAGGGAACATGTAATGAATGGTACTGTGGAACTATATTTTGTTCCAAGTGAGAAGCAGCTTGCAGATATCTTTACCAAGCCACTGGATGAATCCACCTTCTCAAGGTTGGTAAGTGAGTTATGTATGCTTAATTACTCTTAAATCAATATGAGTTAATTTGCAAGTTGAAATGCAGCCAGAAATTTAATTGATTTTTCAGTCTTGGATGAAATTTTGGCTAAGTCAAAATTTACATCTCGACAAATGATCTTTATCCATCGAGTTTGATCATCCGTCGGTATATTATTTGCTAATAAAAATCAATTATTTTTCTGGAATATTTTATGTCTCGACGGATAACTGTTTATCCTCATCCGTCGAATTGTCTTAATCTCAGCCGTTAATTCCCTGTACATTATCCATTAAGTATACTTACAGTTTGTAAGCATAACACGACGGATAATGGATGCAATTTTTACAGTTTATTTTTAAACGGCTATTTTAGGCAATTTCTATTGGTTACTTTATTTTACTTTATTATTTTTATCAGTTATTTTTGAGATAGTATAAAAGCTTATATTATTTCAATCGCTTTTCTTATATCATTCTCAATTCAACTGCTCTAATTTCATTCTCTCTCAAATCACTTACTCTCTTTCTCTTCAAGCTCTTATTCTTTAACAATGGCACCTGTTGTAAAGATTATGTCTCAAACTGGGTTCATTTATGAGAAGAACAATTTCACTGCACTAGTGAACAAGGGTATTCAGCAATCTGGTGACTATCACAAGATGATGGACTTTGTGAAGAATTGCAAGCTCAATTATGCCATGCTGGAATCACCCACAATCTTCTGTGAAGTTGTTGAAGAGATGTGGACCACTGCTACCTACAACTCTACAGATCATCATACTAACCATTAAAGGTAAAGAATTATGTATCAATAGTGATGTGATAAAAGCATGTTTCAAAATTCCTGATGATAATGTGACTTCACCACACACTGACACTGATATAATCAATATGCTTAATTTCATGAACTATGCACTTCCTACTTCTAAACTGAGTGACATTAGGAGAATGGGTCTTAAAAAAGAATGGAGTTTCATGTGTGATGTAGTTACAAAGGTTTTCTCAGGAAAGATCAGTAATTTTGATTCAGTGAATATTTCCATGCTTAACATGCTCTACATGCTAGTTACAGATAAGTATTTTAACTTTAGTGACCTTGTTTCATTTGAGTTAGGTTTTAAACTGGGAGAGTTAAATAAAAGAGGTAAGAATGTGTATTATGCTAGATTACTTATGATGTTAGCTAACCACCTTTGTGAAGAGATTGTGCTTGAGAACCCTAACAACAAATTAGATTGTTGGGTTCAAGAGAGAAGGCTCATTGCAGATTTGAACAGGGCCAATCATCACAAGGATGTGCCATTGTTCTATTTTCCTGTAATGCAAGCACCTCAGGTAAGTGAGGTAAGTTCATCTATCCTTACAACTATTCCAACCTCAATAATTTCTTTGAGTTCTAGTGTGGCTATGGAAACTGTGTCAATTACCAAATAGTTGCCTACCCAAGCTACCAAACCTACAATTATTTCAAAATCCAAATCAAAGAAAACCCCCTCTGGTATCTCTTAAAAGATGCCAGTTGCAAAATCCACTAAAGCCAAAGAGGGGAGTGTGAAGGAGGGTAAGTTAGGTGAGGGAAGGGGTGAACATAAAAGAAACCCCAAGAATAAGGTTGGAGAGTTGAGTGGATCCCAGCCTAGCCACACTGCAGTTTCCCAACAAACTGCAGTGCTGAAAAATGACAAAAGCTCATTTCTAGCTGCATCCTCCCAAAAGGATGTAGTTATTGAACAAAGCTCTCAACTTAGAGCACATGCCAAGAGGGTTAAGGACACAAGCTCACCCCAAACTTATGCCAGAAAGAAGAAATCTAAAGCCTTTGGGGATGCACAGGGTACACACACAGTGCAAACTGGTACAACAGACACAACCATTACACCTTCACAAATTCAGTTTGATGTGGCTCCAATAAATGGGGAGTCACAACCAAAATCTCTAGTTATAGAAGCAGCTCAAACACCTAGCTCACCAACAAATTCTCTGGATGTGGATATGATAAACACATCAATTCCTGATTCCCCTTCTTTAACTCTGTTGGGGAAGCCAAAATCTAGTGTAAGTGAGCATCATCTTTTAGATGATTTATTGGCTCACTTGCCAATTCTTTCAGGAACTGTTGTATCATCTGTGCCCAAAATAAATTCAATCAGCACAGAGTCAACAATAGTTTCTATTCCCAGCTCATTCATTTCTACTCTCTCAACGGATATTGCTCATCTGTCGAGTAGTGATTGTATCCCGACGGATAAGCTTGACAGCAGTTATCCGTCGGATACCAAAACCACTCACTCGATGGATATAACTCATTCATCGAGTATCTCTGCATAACTTCAAACTTCATTTATTTCAAGTGCAGAAGATTTAGTGGTTGTGCAGTCACTCTTAGGATTGAGAGAGAAGAGTGTTTTGAGTGAGAGTCTGGGTTGGTCCCAGGAAAAATGAGAGGAAATGAGTGAAACTATGCAATCCATTTCTTCAGGATTGGCAAAAGAGAGTGAGAGGAGTCCCACCTTAGTAGGTGAAGGTGAGGGTGTGAGGGTGGGGAGCCAGGGTGAGACCCTGATGCAACAAAAGAGAGAAAATGAGAGAAATGCAGGTACTAGAGCTATAAAAATGGATGTCATTGCTAGTGAGTCAATGAATGTCCACTATCTCAGCATCCTAAAGCTGATATAGATTCCACTTCCCTTGATGCTGAGGCATTTACTCACCCTGTTCCAGCTTATCAACTTCTAGCTGAACATGGCAATGACAATGCATAAAGGATGCTGAATTTGGTGCATACCACATAGTCTATGATCAGAGCTAAGGATGCCATCACAGCTTTGCCTTCTACAGCTGGTGATATGGACTATGAGACTGGTGGTTCAATTAATTTCTTTGGAGATGGGAGTGGGGATAGTGATTATGAAGCAATGGACATAGGGGGAGAAGTAGGCTCAAGTTCAAGATCAGGTATGCCTTCATGGGCTTTCTCAAAGCACTGTGATGAGCATTACTTCAAGACAACCTTGATCCAGCTAATTAATCAGACAAATACTGCTCTTCAAACCACTACTAATGCCAGCACCAAGAAGCTCCTTCAGGCACATCTAGCCTCCCTGCAACTTCAACAAATCCAGGGCTTCCAGCATGCTAGGGATGTAAACACCATGAAGGGTGATATTGAGGAGATGAAGAAGGCCATTTCAGATAAGATAGATTCTAAACTTCCAGAAGCTACAATGCTTGACGTCAAGAGGCAATTAAGGAAAAATTCTGATCTGTCAACCAAGATAGATGCCTTGGACACAAGAATGTCAGCCATGGAAGCATCTTTAACTGCCATTCATCTTCATCAAGCCCAACAGACAAATTTACTGCAAAAAATGGTGGCTGCTCAAACTCCCTCCTCACCTCAACTTGATGATAACAAAAAGGGGGATAAAGGACCAAGTGAGGGGGGGGGGAGACCTAGTAAGGGGGAGAGGCTTCAAATTCAAATCAGTAAAGTAATTGTGCCTTCAATTACTGTCTCAAAGTCATCAGTTATAGATAGTATAGATCTGATCAATGCAGCAGCAGCCAACATAAGAGTAGCTGATAAGGAGAAGTTGAGTTTAGTCAACTGGGAGAAGATTGATGAGGAAATACAGAAGAAGTTTGAACTTGTCAAGGAGCCAGTTAAGTCAGCCATCCATCACTCGTCAAGGAAATTAGTATGAATGAGATGAGCATGAACTATCTGGAAAGAGGACAACCTTCCTGCATCAAATCTCCAAAGGCTGAAATAATTCTTAAACCAAGGGTGAACTACTCAAAATCATCATTGAAGAACCCCTTGGATACTGTGTATAAGACACCCAAGCCTGATGAAAAGAAGCTTCTGTCAAGATCAATTGCTTTCTACAAAGATCCAGCTGATTTAGCTTCTAAAAGGAGAATTGCCAAGATTTTCAGGAATGGGAAAGAAATTTGTGTGGTGGCTGGACATCCTCAATTTGCTCAAGAAAAGAGAGAAGAAAATGCTAGATTGAAGCAGGAAAAGAAGCAAGCTGCTCTAGATACTAAAAAGGCTAAACAGAAAAAGAGCAAATTGCTATCTTAGCCAAGCTACATGCTGTAAATTCATCACAACAAATTCCTGTTCAGCCATCTGAAATTACTGAATCAAAGAATCAAGTTGAACAACAAAAGAACTCTCCAAGAATCAAGGAATTGGCTAAAAGAACTAAAAGAAAACTGGATATTGTTGACAAGGAATTGAAAGATCAATTTCCTAAGGAATCCACACCATCTACAACTCAAGCATCAAAGCCCTCTGTGGTTTTTGAAGATATCAGGGTGGTGGATCCCTACAGGAATATTCATGGTGAACCTATTGTGCCCAAGGATGAGCCAATAGAATGGGAGAACATACCAATTCCTGACTTCAATCTACCAATCCTTAGCAAGCCAAGAAGAACAAAGTCAAGAGCAGTCAAGAAAGTGAAGCTGTCACCTCTCAAATCTAAATCTGTAGTCAAAGCTCAGTCCAAAGTCAATAGAGGAGATTACATGTACTTGTGTGACATCAAAGAATTTTCTGATCTAAACCTATATCTAGATGAACTAGATGAAGTGAGAGGAATTGATGCATACAGAAACCTACCTGAAAGGTTAGTGTTCAAGTACAAAGGAAGAAAGGAGATTCAGTGGCCACTTCACAGGATCCTTCAAGAAAGCCAAGCTGTACTGATAAAAATTTATTCATCCTTCAAGAAGAACTTTGGGTTCAACATTACTGCAAGAAGATTGGTACTGAAGAAGATTGAAGAGCTAAGGAGTGTTAGAGCTAAAGATGCACTTCCAAAGACTCTAATTATCCCTTACACAGGGAGAAGAGTGCATCTAAGGCCATACTGGCTGATGGAGTTTATGGATGACAAAGGTGTGAGAAGATTTTTCAGATTAGAAGACCAATTGAGCATCTCCAGCAATGAGACTCTTTTGGAAATGCAAGGAAAGCTAAATCTCTCAGAATCTGATGAACTGGAATTCCACAGGCAGCTCCAAAATCCGATTGGAGAAAATAACAGAAAGCTTGGAAAGAGATCTAGACCTTTAAGGAACTAGATAAATCTGCTCAGGCTAGAGGAGCATTTTGAAAATGACTGTGAGCAAAACTTTGTACATTTTGTTATTTGAAGCACTTTTCAGTAATATCTACTTTCTTTTTAAAGTTGTATTTTTAGGGTGTTTTGTTATCATCAAGTATCTCTTAATTTATGGCTACAATTCCAGTAGACATAAATTGGGGAAGATTGTTGTGTATATGTTGTGTACTTGATGATTTCATGAACAAAACACCTTGGTAGATTTTACTTAGTAAAATTATGTAGCACTCGGCGGATAAGATTTATAGTCCCGACGGATGACGCAATATAGTCCCGACAGATGATGACTTATTATCCATCGAGTGAGTAGCTTATGTAACAATAAGTCTGTAGCACATTTCTGCATACACCATTGTATAGATTCTTTAAGTAGTATTCAAGTCAGGTTGACTTTAACTAGATATGTAGAATAGGTTGATTAATTGTACATAGATGATGTCTTGTAATTCTGCATAAATGAAATGAAGTCAAGTGCCAGATTGCTACCCGACGGATAAACTACAATGAAGTCGACGGATGATCAACTAGACAACCCGACGGATGATCAATAACCCGACGGATGATCATGAACCCGACGGATACAGAATTCAAATATCTATTGACAGTGACAACATAGTCACATGCGTCGAGTGGATGCAAATGGAATGTGGTAGTCTATTCAACTGGGTTTTCGAGAATAAAGAAGCATTGCCATTTCCATGCTATTATGAAGATATTCAAAGATGCTGGAATAGAGTAATGAAGTAGCATTGTAATAGACTAGATAGTTTTTATTTTATTATCCTGTCTCATTAGTTTGTAATCTTGGTGATATATAAACCAAGAAGTAGCAACTAAGAAACTATCGAACTAAGCAACAAAGCAGAGAAACATTTATAAGCAGAATTATTAGTATTTCTCTGTACTCTTAGTTGTTCAATTGTTGTAAGCAGCTGTGAGCATTTTGCACACAGGGTTCTCTTGATATATAATATATATCTCTGGTGGAAACATTCAAATCCACCAGAAAATTTTAAAGACTCTTGTTTTTAATTACTTGTGATTTGATTCATTTAAGTAACTATTTCGCATTGTGCTAATCAATTCACACTTATATATATATTCGAGTTAGAACATTTTTATTTCAAGAAAAAATTTCAAGAATTCCATTCAACCCCCCTTCTATAATTCTTGTCATATTGTTAAGGGACTAACACAAACATATACAACATCACCACCGACTGACTCCCTTTTTAGCGTACATTAACGAAATGATACAACCTCTCTATTTTCATACTCAAAAAATTCATATTCAATAGAAAGTAATCAAATCTTAATTTCAAATTATAGTCTAGTGATAAAGCTTACTTCAAATTTGAAAAAAACCCTGTATTTGGGCTAATTAATTAAGTAAATTTGTGTATGTACGATTGAGTTTTCCGTGTATATATGAGTGTTTATATATCTTTAACAAAGTATAAAAGAATGTTATGAGCGTGAATTTTGGTGCCAGATTAGAAAAGGAGGCAGAGATGGAAAAATGTGACCAACGTTTGCAGGTATGGATTTGGTGTACGCATTTATTGAATGGGAATTCTCCTCGACAAAAGGGCACTCGGCCCGACAAGTGATAATTTGGACAACAGGTATATAAAATAATATTATTTAGGGCATTTTCTCTATAATTTACATGTAATTCGATTTGTAAGTAATTATTTGATATTATGTAATATATTATTTACTCGACATGGTTTACATGTACTTAAAGCTTAGTTGATGATGAATAATAAATTTTGTCATTCCATCATACTAATTAACATGATACGAAAATATGTCATATTATTAAAATTCAGATACCACGAAATCATGTTATATTTGTAAGTTTTTGAACATCATTAATTTGTTAATAACATTTTATTAGTTTTTATGTGATATATTATTTAAAATAAAATAATCAAGATTAGCTATTAATGGGTAGAAAATTAAATATGTTATAATAATGAAGGTATTAATACGAAATAAATAGGATGAGAGTTAAAATGTCATTTTTATATCTTAGGGGTATAACAGTTATTTTACTTGATTAAATTATCTCATTGAAACCCCCATTTGCTCTATTATACTCCCTCCGTTTCAATATAACTGTCCACTTTCAAAAAAATTATGCATATTAAGAAATTATAGCATTGTTAAAAAAGTTATATTAGTTATCATATTTATTGTATTGACTACATTAACTACACCATTATTTATGGTAGGGAGTTAGCCTTGGAAATAGAAACTAGTGATATAATAATTGTGTGTGGTGTAGAATTCATCTTGAAAATATAAACTAAATTTTATATCTTGCATAGCGATATTGAAAATGTAAGTGGACAATTATTTTGAAACAAATTTTTTCTTCAAAAGTGGACAATTATTTTGAAATGGAGGGAGTATATATAATAGATGATAAGGTTCAGCTGGAGAAATACTACTGTTAGGTCACACACACACACACTGTAGAGGGGGTGAATACAGTGTATAGTACACTCAAATCGAACTTTAAGAACTTAAGTAACAGAAAACAAACTTTAGTGAAACAATAAACTCTGTTACAGTATGGAACTGTTACCTCTCAGTGATGAACAAATATCACGAGAGCTGCTAGGGTTACAATGAATAATCTTTTCTAATAATGATAACACTTATAGTGTAAACCCTATGTCTGTGTTTATATACTACACAGTTACAAGATAATCGCTAATTGATATGGAATATAATTCTGCTTCCTAAAATATATCAATCAGATATCTTTTCTTCCAAGTATTCCATTCTTCACGGAATTCCTTCTTCATGCATATCTCTTCTTATGTTTATCTCAATCTTCTTTCCTTTAATCAGCTACTGTCCTTATCTGATTGTCCTTCAGCACTTAAGTTCTGATATCTATCTTCTGATGATTATCTCCTGATAATATAAGTACTGATATCCTTAAGTCCTGACTTCCAGTATAAGTACTGATCAACAGTTAAGTACTGATTTATCCTGTTCACGTAAGATCTGAAAGCTAAACATAAAACATATTAGCCATGACATTATCAAATATATCTAACAATCTCCCCCAACTTATAAATTAACAAAATATACAAGTTTAACAGATATTTGATGATGTCAAAAACATTAAGTACAAATATATGAGAAATAGACTAGATAACTACAACTTACAGTCCTTAAAGTTTTTACCAATTTCAACTTCTGATAACAACTTCAATCTGTATAAATATCAGAATTTAAGCAGTTGTAGATCTTCGACTTGGCTTCTTCATTTTCTGATCTCTCTGATGTCAGGTGTTTTTCTGAGATAGTTCTTCAACAAACATTTCTCAGCATATCTTAGTTCATCAATCATTCTCCTTTTAACACCTTTAAGCTCTGCAGTATCTTCACCAGTTTGAAAGATTGCAGCTCTGAGATCATTAATCTTTGCTTTTCTTAACTCCTGATCTAGTCTTATGACATAAGCTTTGTCTGACTCAAGATTGAATTCAAGTCCCTTAATACCAAGATACGTTCTGATCTGTGCAGTATTAGGCTTCATATCAACAATATCACCATTGTGATCTCTGTACTTTGGAACATATCTGCTGTCAGACTTAACAGAATAAAGCCTTTTCTGTCTCTGAATCTGTTCTTTTAAGTAGTTTGCAGCAGTCTCTGTTATTCTGTCATCCACTTGAAGTAAGAAAAGTACATGCTCCAATTCTTCAAAATACTTCAAAGGAATAGCATTTTGTCTTATATGATAAACCCTACCATCTGTCATGAAATACAACATGATGTATTCTTTCAAGTAGGTATGGTAAACCATCTGTACAGATTCCAGTTGATTCAATCTCTCAGGAGTTGCTCCAATACCTGGTTCACTCAAGGAAGTTGGATCATTGGTAGTGTTGTGTACTCTTCTTTCATCAGCACTTCCCAATCCAGTTTTATCTCTAGCTTCCTTTCCAGTAAGTACTCTTGCTTCAAAACCACTTGCAGTAGTCTTCAAAGATTGAGTCTGTTTTGCTTTAGTGAATCTTGGTAGGAGTGTCTTTGATCTATTTTCTGATATCAAGTTAACTTGAGCACTGTCAGAGGTTACTTGCTTCTTCTGAATATCAGAACTTACAATTTCTTGACTCTGAACAACTTGAGCCATGTCAGAGGTTGTTTTAAGAACTTTTCTTGTAGTCAGAGCAAGATCATCTTTTCCATCAGTAATTTCTTCTTCCTCAGGAGGTACATAAGGCTTGATAGGTTCACCAACCTTTTCTTTACCCTTGGATCTTGGATCTATCTGTGGTTGTGATCTAGCCAAAGTTGCTTCAGTATGTGTCCTTTCTTTGATCACAATACCTTTAGGTTTTGGAAGTAACTTTTTACCAGAAGTTTCAGATTTAGATGTGACTTTCTCTGATTTAAGTCTGGCTTCTTCTTCCTTTAAACTTTCCAAGTCCATCCCTGGATTTTCTTGAAGAAATAACTGTCTTGACATTTCCTCATCAAGATCTAGAAGTTCATCAGAACTTATCCTTTTACCAGCAGCAGAACTTATTCTTTTCCCAGTATCAGAACTTGTTCTGTGACTAGCTTGTCTTGATGTAAACCTTCTACCTTGACTATGACCACTACCCATTCCAGAGGTTCCTTGGTCATCTTTTCCATCATCCTTTCCTTGCAGTGTCTTGTTGGTTGTGCATTTGGACTTAATTACCTTCTCCCCCTTTTTGGCATCAGCAGGTAATAAAATAGAGAGAAGTAGTTCCACTGAGGTCTGGATTTCAGTAAGTTGCAATTGCTGAGAAGCTTGATTTGTCAGAATTTGATCAATCTGAGCTTGTTGTTTCTCTTGAGTTTTCTCAATAAAAGCAACCCTGTCAATGGTAGGTTGGAAGAACTTTTTCTTATCAATTTTCCAAACTTGTTCCTGTTTGATAAAGTTCTCCTGAATCTTGTGTAGCTCGGCATGAGTATTGGAATGAAGACCTTGTAGATGTTTAGTACTCAATGCAGTGACTCTAAGCTGGGTTTTAAAATCATCAGAATTTAACATTTCATCAGCTTTAGTCAGGTGCTCAGCAAGATGTAAAGCATTTGGAACACATGAAACTGAGTTCCATTCCTTAGTCCACTCCTGACCTGCAGGAGTTTCACTCCAAGGCACTAGTGCATCCCTGATAACAAACTCCTTTACCAGTTCAGACTTAGGAAGAGTCGGTACAACTTAGCTCCATTGTGAAGGTTTGGTTGTTCAAAAACATGTTGTATCGAACCATTGTGTTTTTGATAGAAGAAGGAGGATAAGTGTGTGAGAAGAATGTGATGGAAAGACTGATGTGAAGTGGTTGCTTATATAGGCAAGAGAATGCCAAGAGACGCAAAGATATTTAATGCTGACAGGTAGAATTAATTCTACCTCGTCTCCCTAGACTTTGAAAAAGAATAACAGTCATTGGAAAGAGGAAGCATGGTCTAGACTGCACAAGACACAAGAAACAATGGACTGTTCAAGTACAAATACCATTAATCCTAATCATAGTGACTATTAATCTTCCACTTCAACATATTCGAGTTCGAACTGAGACTATTATCAAATTTTATTCACAGATAAGCCAAGTAAAGGATTAGACTGAGAAATCAGAATTTAGACCTATACAAGAACTTAACAGTCATCAGAACATAATTTCTTAACTCGAAAAAGGAATGCCCATCTTAGTAAATACTCATACAAGTTCTGAGTTATGGACGTCAGAACTTAATCATCAGAACGTGTAACTTAGAACTGGTCCTCAGAATTTGTGCAATAATGACACAATGACTGTTTATCTAAAATAACATAGACCACCACAGAAATTTTCATCATTCAGATGGGGTGATTAGTGTGTGCATTAAGCTAAAAAAAACAAAGAGTAAAGTCTGATTCACTTCAGTACATCTTAGAAATAAGGCATAACTAAAATTTTGCTAAAGATCTGTCATTGTCCTGGAACCTACTGAAGAATGAGTTTATGCTTGAGTCCACCTCAACTGTTTTGTGCTAATTTTATGCATCTTTTGAAATTCTATTTTACAGTGGCTTCTCAGTGTAAGTGAGTCACGACTGTTTATCAGAATTTATGCTATTTTCAGAGTATTTCTCCAGTAATCATAGAGTGTGAAAAGTCACCAAGAAAATATTTAGCTTTTCTGATGCATATTTACTTAATACCAGCAATGCACTTGGGTCGTCCCTTCCACATTTTTACTCTAGATCTCAAAGGAGTACCTGATTTTAATCTTTGATCTTTTTGCTTTTTCTTTTGATAAGAGAGGTCTATCAGCACTTAGTACATTCAGCAGTTTTACTAGTATCAGAACTTAACAGATGAGTAGCATTATTCTAATTTGTGACTTAGTAATAAGATATACAAAGTGAACTTAACTAAGCTCAGTTATCAGAATTTGCTAGTGTCATAAGATTTCCACTGAAATAATTACTTCTTCCATGGAATCATTTGTTTATTGAAGACTACTAGGTCAGTATCTAGCACAGTTATCCTCATAGGATAGAATAGGTACTAGAACAGACATATCACTTATCAGAGTTTAGAAACATATATCAGACAACAGTCAGTACTTAAAGACATTTATCAATTAAGCACAGAATACACAATGAGATTAATTCTGTAAATACTGAGCATAAAGTCTGATAACACAGAACAAGTCTAAGCAGATTTAGAGAAAGAACCTGAAACCATTCCAAGTTCATTTACCAATCTTGTAAAAGTAGCTTCACATAATGGTTTTGTGAAGATATCTGCCAACTGTTGATCTGTGGGAACAAAATGCAATTCCACTGTACCTTCATCCACATGTTCCCTGATGAAGTGGTACCTGATGCTGATGTGCTTTGTCATTGAGTGTTGAACTGGATTACCTGTCATAGCAATAGCACTTTGATTATCACAGTAAATAGGGATTTTGAAATATGTTAACCCATAATCCAGTAACTGATTTTTCATCCAAAGAATCTGTGCACAACAGCTTCCTGCAGCAATATACTCTGCTTCTGCAGTTGATGTGGAAATTGACTTTTGTTTCTTGCTGTACCAAGAAACCAATCTGCCTCCAAGAAATTGGCAGCTTCCACTTGTGCTTTTCCTGTCAATTTTGCAACCTGCAAAATCTGCATCTGAGTAACCTATTAGTTTAAAATCTGATTCTCTAGGATACCATAATCCCAGAGCAGCTGTCCCTTTAAGATACTTAAAGATTCTTTTTACAGCTGTTAAGTGAGGTTCTCTTGGATCTGCTTGAAATCTTGCACAAAGACAGGTAGCATACATGATATCAGGTCTACTAGCAGTTAGATAGAGTAGAGAGCCAATCATACCTCTGTAGTCAGTAATATCTACTGATTTACCGGTATCCTTATCCAGTTTTGTTGCAGTGGCCATTGGAGTGGATGCACTTGAACAATCTTGCATTCCAAATTTCTTTAGCAGGTTTCTGGTGTACTTGGTTTGACAAATAAAAGTGCCTTCCTCATTCTGCTTGACTTGAAGGCCCAGAAAATAGCTAAGTTCCCCCATCATACTCATCTGATATCTTGACTGCATTAGTTTGACAAACTTCTTGCAAAGTTTGTCATTTGTAGATCTAAAAATGATATCATCAACATAAATCTGGACCTGAAGTAAGTCCTTTCCATGGTTGAGGTAGAACAGTGTTTTGTCTATTGTCCCTCAGTTGAATCCACTTTTCAGAAGAAACTGAGCTAAAGTCTCATACCATGCTCTAGGAGCTTGCTTAAGTCCATAAAGTGCTTTGTCAAGTCTGTAGACATAGTCTGGATGTTTGGTATCTACAAAACCTGGAGGTTGTTCAACATATACCTCTTCCTCCAATTCTCCATTGAGAAAAGCACTTTTCACATCCATTTGAAAGACAGTAAACTTTTTGTGAGCAGCATAAGCCAAAAATATCCTTATGGCTTCTAACCTAGCAACTGGTGCAAATGTTTCATCATAATCAATTCCCTCCTGTTGAGAATATCCTTTTGCAACCAGCCTTGCCTTATTCCTTGTAATTATGCCATCACTGTCAGTTTTGTTTCTGAATACCCACTTTGTACCAACAACAGATCTATTCTTTGGTCTTGGTACTAGGGTCCAGACTTTGTTTCTTTCAAATTCATTCAACTCTTCCTGCATTGCTTGCACCCAATCAGCATCTTGAAGAGCTTCTTCCACTTTCTTTGGCTCAGTCTGAGAGAGAAAAGAATTGTAAAGACACTCATTTGAAGTACCTGTTCTAGTTCTGTCACCTGCATCAGGATTTCCAATTATCAAATCAGGTGTATGTGATTTTGTCCACTTCCTTGCAGATGGAAGGTTTTCTCTAGAACTGGATGCTCCCCCATGATCCATGCTATCTTCATTTTCATTTTCTGATGCTCCCCCTGAAACTATGCTCTCTGAGTTGGATTCTTCAATATTTAGATTTTCAGCACTATCAGAACTTGGCTTATCAGAACTTGACGAATCAGAACTTGAAGAGCCACATGCATGTTCGGATGTTTCTTGAGATATGGTAGGATCTTGAGTATGCTCCCCCTGCATAGGCGCATCTTCCTTTAACGTAGTCACCACAGTTTCAATAACATCAGAGTTTAATCCATCAGAGTTTGCAGTATCAGGACTTAGACTGTCAGGATTTTCAGTATCAGAATATGAGTCTTCATTTTCAAATCTCAGCTGATCATGATCAACGAATTCTTTAAGACCAGTGATCTTCTTGTCATCAAAAGAGACATTGATAGATTCCATGACCACTTTTGTTCTCAAATTATAGACTCTGAAAGCTTTTATGGAAAGTGGATATCCAACAAAGATTCCTTCATCAGCTTTTAGATCAAACTTTGATAGCTGTTCAGGATGAGTCTTGAGAACAAAAACACTTGCATCCAAATACATGAAAATATTTCAGATTTGGCTTCTTTTTCTTCACCATCTCATATGGTGTTTTTCCATGCTTGTTAATGAGCGTTGCATTTTGAGTAAAATAAGCAGTCTGTACAGCTTCAGCCCAGAAATAGGTTGGAAGCTTTGCTTCTTCAAGCATTGTACGTGCAGCTTCAATGAGAGTTCTATTCTTCCTTTCAACAACTCCATTTTGCTGTGGAGTTCCAGGAGCAGAAAATTCCTGCTTTATTCCATGGCTTTTGCAGAACTCTTCCATTATCAAATTCTTGAACTCAGTGCCATTATCACTCCTTAAAATTTTCACAGAATCTTTGGCCATTTTATCCAGCTGTTTGACATGATCAATCAAGATAGATGCAGTTTCACTTTTTGTGTGCAAGAAATACACCCATGTGTATCTGGTGAACTCATCCTCTATGACCAACGCATACTTCTTCTTTGCAATAGACATGACATTTACTCGACCAAATAAATCAACATGTATAAGATGATAAGGCTCAAGAATTGATGAATCAGTCTTGCTCTTGAATGAAGATTTTCTTTGTTTGGCTTTCTGACATGAATCACAAAGACCATCAGGAGCAAATACTGTGTTTGGCAATCCTCTCACAAGATCTTTCTTGACCAGTTCATTTATATTGTTGAAATTTAAATGAGAGAGTTTCTTATGCCAATTCCAGCTTTCTTCAATTGATGCTCTACTTAACAGACAGATTGCAGAGCCATCAGTACTTGTTGAAAGCATAGCTTCATAAATGTTACCACGTCTGTACCCTTTCAGAACAACTTTGCCTTTAGATTTACTCACAACTTCACAGTGTTCTTCAAAGAAATCAACATGATAACCTCTGTCACAGATTGACTTATACTCAGTAGGTTGTGTTTAAGTCCTGAGACCAGAGCTACTTGTTTAATTATGACATTTCCAAGATTGATATTGCCATATCCCAATGCTTTTCCAATGTTGCCATCTCCATAAGAAACACTTGGGCCAACTTTCTCCACAAAGTCTGATAGCAGGGCCTTATTTCCAGTCATATGTCCTGAACATCCACTGTCCAGAACTAGAATATTTTTCCTGTTGCCCTTTGTTTCAGCAGCTTCAGAACTGCTCTCAACACTTTCTTTATCAGCATTTGCCATCAATGCATAGCTCTCCTCACTTTAAGAGTCTGAAGTGTCTGTCCAGCTTTTCTGCTTTGTGACAAGAGCCTTGGCTCTGTCACCCTTTACCTTCTTGCAGTCAGGAGATATGTGGCCTTTCTCACCACAGTTATAGCATTTAACATTGGTGTAATCTCCTCTGTCAGACTTTCCTCCTCTGCCTTCAGATCTTCTGAAATTCTTCTTATCAGAACTTATGTTTTTTCTGGAAAACTTCTTTCCCTTCCTGAACTTCCTGTATGCAATCTTGGTGATTCCTTTCACCATAAGAGCACACAGCTTCATCATCTCCTCATCAACATCAGTCTCAGGCAAGCTTTCAGAATCTGAGTCATCATCACTCTCAGAACTTGATGACTCAGTATCAGACTTTATGAAAAGAGCTTTACCCTTGTCTTTCTTTGAGGAAGTTGCTTTGGGGAATTCTTCTTCAGCCTTAAGAGCAACTGTCTTTGACTTTCCTCCTTTCCTCTTGCTTCTTTGTTCCATCTCCAGCTCATGAGTCTTGAGCATTCCATAGGTTTCGTCAAGAGTTGTTTTATCAAGATTGTAGTTGTCTCTTATTGTCGTTGCCTTCAAATCCCAGCATTCAGGAAGAGCTAACAGGAACTTAAGGTTTGAATCTTCAAGATCATACTCTTTATCAACCAATGACAAATCATTCAAAAGTTTGACAAATCTATCATATAAATCATTCAATGACTCATTAGTCTTTGAGTCAAAGTGTTCATACTCTTGAGTGAGTATTGTCTTCCTGTTCTTCTTAATTGTGTCAGTTCCCTGACACCTTATTTCCAGAGCATCCCATATCTCCTTAGCAGTCTTGCAGTTGATTACCCTGTTTGACATTACATTATCGCAGTCTAGCTATTACTATATCTCAAAAAATTTGCTAAAAACTAACATCTAGTACCTTTTAAATGTTCCTCCAACCATTCAGCAACTTTCTGTTGCTAACTAATCTTCATGTATATCGTGAAACTCCCCGAGGTTCCTCAAATATTTCTATCAGCTTACTTCATTCTATAGCTTCTTGTGGAACCTCTTTCAGGGGTCACAATTGATGTAAATACTTATATATATAAGTTGTTTTATCTTAGACAGAGAGAGCTGGAGAATGATATTTTTATTCATCTCAAGGGTCGTTTGGTTCGAGAGGTGGTATGAGTTTAGAATCAGGAATCGGGTTAGGGTGGTATGAGGTTGAGATATCATTTATGATATGTGTTTGGTTGAGTGCTGGAATGAATATTTTAAATTTAAAATATTTTTTAAGTTAACGATTTCAATTAATTTAAAAATTATTTTAATTATCATTTTAATAAATTTTAGTTCATTAAATCATTTTTTATCAAACATTTTTTATTAAACACTTCCCCATACCCACCTCTCCCCTTGAGTATCAAAAACTCATACTTTGGGGTATGAGGAATGGGTTTGGAGGAAAAAAATTCTGAACCAAACATCAGGTATGTGGTTGAAATGAACGAAACCAGAATGCCTCCAACCGAATGACCCCTAAATAATTCAAGATAAATAAGATTACAAAGCAACGTTAATGCTGAAAAACAGGAACTACTAACCACGATTCCTACTACTACTCCGCCTCTATGATTTATTCAAGCTGAACTCCTAAAAACTCTCATGCAGCTGGCGACCAGGTCATTCAGCTACAGACACGACTAAAAACAAAGTACAACACATAAATAAATAATACAAGTTTAGATTAAATATACAACAAACTCCCCCTAATCTAAACTTGTCTGAGTAACTCTTTAACTCCCAACAGCTGCATCATCATTTCAAACTTTACGATTGGTAAGGCCTTAGTCAATACATCTGCACGCTCCTTATCAGAACTGATGTGTTTTATGACAATTTCCCCACGATCCACACATTCTCTAATAAAATGATAACGAATATTGATATGTTTGCTTCGACCATGAAAGACCGGGTTCTTCTCTAAATCTATAGCAAATTTATTGTCTATGTAAAGCACCACAGAATCAACTCGACTATCAGTTACCCGACCCAACAAATTTTGTAACCAAATGGCTTGACACGCTGCCGCTGTAGCAGCCATAAATTCAGCTTCGCAAGAAGATAATGCCACACACCTTTGTTTCTGAGACACCCAGGTAATCAGACTGTCGTTTAAGTAAAACACCATTCCTCCTGTGCTTTTCCTGTCATCAATGTGACCTGCTAAATCACTATCAGAAAAACTAGTAAGCAAGTTATTACCACTATATTTTTAGTACACTAGACCAAAACCCATTGTTCCTTTCACATATCGAAGGATGCGCTTCACTGCATTTAAGTGCATCACAGTAGGTCTTTCCATGTACCTACTCACCACACCAACTGAAAACGCTATGTCTGGTCAGGTATGTACCAGGTAGCGTAAACCTCCAACTAAACTCTTATACTCAGTCGAATTCACAGGCTTGCCTCCCTCGTCCTTGGTGATAGTCTCCTTTGGATCCATATGATACTTTGTTGGATTGCATTCCTACATCCCCGTTTTTTCTAACAATTTTCGAGCATACGAGGTCTGCTTTAACTCAATGCAATTCATACCTTGTTGCACTTCAATTCCCAAATAATATGACAGTAAGCCCAAGTCGCTCATTTCAAATCTACTGTTCATCTGATCCTTGAACCTGTCGATGACTGTTACACTTGTTCCAGTGACTAACAAATCGTCTACGTACACTCCTATGATCAGTGTTTCATCATGCTCACGCTTGGTATATACAGCGTGTTCATAAGGACATCTTACAAATCCAAGTTCTTCTAAACACTTCTTTAATTTTTCATACCACACCTGAGGTGTTTACCTTAAACCATACAGGGCTTTTATTAATTTATACACCAAGTGCTCCTGTCCTTTCTTCACAAATCCTTCTGGCTGCTTAACGTAAATCTCTTCATGGAGATCCCCATTCAGAAATTCCGTTTTCACATCTAAATGATGTACTTCCCAACCATTTTTAGCAGATAGAGCCAATAATAATCTTACGATTTCTAGCCTAGTGACATGTGCGAAAATCTCTTCAAAATCCACTCCATACTCCTGAACATACCCCTTGGCGACCAAACGAGCTTTGTGTTTCACCAATTCACCATCTGCATTTTTCTTTATTTTGAAAATTCATTTTAAATCAAATAGCTTTATGTCCCGATGGCAGCTCCTTTAGTTCCTAAGTATGATTTTTCTCTATGGATTCAATTTCATTTCCCATGGCCTGTTTCCAGCAACTTTCTTTCACAACTTCTTTGTAATTCTTTGGTTCATTGATGCCAATAAATAAAAGTTCCTCTTCGAGTTCGACCTCTTCAGTATGATTATAGATATCATTCAGACTTCTGTACCGGATAGACTCACTGTTGCAATCCGAATCATTTAATTTTGAACTTGCTATTACAGGTGATGTCGTACCACCAGATTCTTCAATATTCATACTACTTGTTATTGCTGGTGTCACTGGCTCATTTATCACAGCACCTTCTCTCTTTTCTGTCAGATCAATAGAAAAATTCCCCGATTGATCAAGCCGTGCTCCTCCTTTATTCCACGCCCAAGCTTTGTCTTCTTCAAACACGACATCGCGACTTACATATACCTTGTTATCATTTGGATCAACCAGTCTGTAAGCCTTTGTACCAGGCTGCCTTCCAAGATAAACAACACATTTACTCCTATCATCGAGTTTCTTTAAGTGAGTGCTTGGTACCTTCATATGTGCAATACATCCAAAAATCCGCAAATGCCCAACCTCTGGTTTTCTTTATTTCCAAACTTCATATGGAGTCATTCCGGTTAGTGTTCGAGTTGGTAACCTATTGAGAATATATAACGAATGCCGGACTGCCTCCCCCCACATCATGGACGACATATATTTTTCTTTTAGCATACTTCGTGCCATTGCTACCACCGTTCTATTTCTTCGTTCCACCACACCGTTTTCTTCTGGTGTGTACGGAGCTGTAAATTGTCTAACAATACCAGTTTCATCACAATAAGAGATAAACTTACTTGACATAAACTCACCTCCTCGGTCTGACCTGAAAATTTTCACCTTCTTTCCAGAGCTGGTTTCAACTTGAATTCTGAATTTCTTGAAAGCATCAAATGCTTGATCTTTACTCTTCAACAAGTAAACCCATATGATTCCACTATAATCATCCACCAAGAGAAAGAAATACTTGTTTCCAGATGGGTTTCAGGCATTATGGGGCCACACAAGTCGCCATGTATTAGCTCCAAGACTTCTTTAGATTTGTACAGTGTTTGTGCAGGAAATGACCTCTGTGTTTGTTTAGACAATAAACAACCAGTACACACCTTTTTGGGTTGGCAGATCTTTGGCATACCTCGTACCATACGAGTTGTAGACATTAAGTTAAGTGCCTGAAAATTCACATGACCTAGACGCAGATGCCACAACCAAGAAAAATCTTCTATCTTTGATGAAATCATGCACGAAGCTGTGACAATTTTCAGTATTATCTTATACAGTCTATTTACTGACCTCTTAACCTTCATGAGAAGCCTTTCTTGATTTTCGTAGATCCACACAAAATCACCACTGAACACAGCCTTATTACCTTCCTCTGATAGTTGGCCAATACTAATAATGTTATTACACAAACTTGGGATATAGTACACGTCCTTGAGTTCCTTTTCTTCCCCATTTTTGTATCTAAAAACTACTGATCCCTTTCCTTCAATGTTTACCGTTGAGCCATCTTCAAATTTGACCTGTCCTGTCACTTGTTCATTTAATTCTTTAAATTTTGACCGTTGCCCAGACATATGATTGCTGGAACCATTGTCAAGGTACCAGACATTGGATATGCTTTGCTTCATCTCATCCTTGATACTTAACTTTGGTGTAACCCTCTCCTCATTAATCAATAGTGTATTTTCTCCTTTCTACTCACACTCTGTTAACAAAAGAGCTGGTTCATTGTCCTGTAGTTGTGTCAAATTTGCCTCCTGATTTTGTTCTTTTCCACGTTCAGGCTTCCGGCACTCCACAGCAAAATGTCCGTAGTTGTGGCAGTTGAAACATTTTACTCTGGTCCTGTCCCTTACACCACGTAAACCTTCTCTGTTGCGATTATAGTTTCCACCTTTACCACTTCTTTTTATCCATTCCTCTCTTGTTAGTAGTAATTTTGATTCACCACTTTCTTTCCTTTCCCATTCTTCTTTTGTAAGCAGTAGTTGGCTTTCTCGATTTTCGTTTTGTCCCTTCAAAAGTTCTTTATGTGCCTTCAGCGATTCTACTACCTCTTCAATCGTCATAGTGTCCAAATCTCCAAATTGTTCGATTGTTGAGGTGATTTGCAAGAACTTTGTTGGAACCGATCTGGCAACTTTTTGACCACATATGCCTCCTCAATTGTTTCTCCTAGGGCTCGAATATTAGTGATGAGACCATTTAATTTCAGGCTATAGTCATCTAATTTCTCAGTATTACTCATGCTTAGAGATTCAAATTCAGCTTTCAGCGTCTGAACACGTGCTTTTTTTACTCGATCTGCGCCTTGACACAGGACATTTATCGCATCCCAGGCTTCTTTCGCTGTCTTCTTTTCTGTGAGAGACAACAGTGTATCCTCTGGTATGCCTTGATAAATTGCTGCCAAAGCAAGCTTATCTGTCGTCTCCTCGACTTCTTTTTTCGGGTCTTTGGGTTCCACAGCTACCCACACACCGTGAGCTTGCATGTACAGTTTCATCTTCAAAGATAATTTCGTATAATTACCTCTGGCCAACATTGGATAGCTCAGACTAATTGTACTCTCCTTCACCTTGCTTGTCTCCATCTTCTTCGTTGTTCTAGGCATACACTTAGGCATAATCTGTGTTCCTTGCTCTGATACCAAGTGATGTAAATACTTATATATATATAAGTTGTTTTATCTTAGACAGAGAGAGCTGGAGAATGATACTGATAACTATATTTTTATTCATCTAAATGATTCAAGATAAATAAGATTACAAAGCAACGTTAATGCTAAAAAACAGGAACTATAAACCACGATTCCTACTACTACTTTGCATCTATCATTTATTCAAGTTGAACTCCTAAAAACTCTCATGCAGTTGGTGACCAGGTCATTCGGCTACAAACACGACTAAAAATAAAGTACGACACATAAATAAGTAATACAAGTTAAGATTAAATATGCAACAACAATTTCTTGCTTTTGAAACCACCAGAAGTTGATCACCCACCAGGATTCACTGACCGTCATCGACCCAATACCTTTCATTTCGTGCCCAAATCCCCAAGAGCTCTCAACTTTGAGTCAGAAACCAAAGATGAAATCATGCCTACCCCGGAAGAACAAAGGACCATGTTTGCAAAAGTAGAGAGAGGAAAAGAACTCCATGAGAAGGCTCCATGAGTAAAGCAGGCGACAAGTCAATAAGCCGAGAAAAAATCCCAACTTGAGATTGCAGGCACTTTGCCTGCAAAGAGAGGAAATAGAACTCCATGAGCAGGCTCCATGAGGTTATGGAGACCGAGGAAACCCAGAAAACATACTCAGATGTACGAAGGGAGAAGAGAGGGCTGCCCGACTCAAAATGGGAAGCGGGCGATGGAGGCGAGCTGATCAAGACGAATTTTTAGATTCAGAATCATATTCGGGGAGATCCCGGTCTAACATTGTACTATCATCAGATTCCGAAGAGGATGAGGAGCCTCATATTCAGGCCGTATACGTCAGATGGAGAAATCCATGTTCGAAAAAGGAAGATTAGCCATGAGGCAGTGGTAGTTGAAGAAATTGACCTTCGCCTGGGAGGCAGTTCTTGAATATGACAACCCTAATCAAATTACAAGTTTTTTTTAAAAATCGGGTCAAGTCTCGATTGCGAATCCAAAATAAGCCAAAGCCTACTGTCCTGAGTGGAGCAAACTAGGATAAAAAACATGCCCACCACAGGACCCCAAAAGATCATAATTTGTTGGTGCACGCAGTAGTAATATTTTTCCTTATAAACATAATAAAAGTCCCAAATCTCCTCGATATGGGATTGGGATGTTACAAACGCTCCCACTTAAACGCCTGACGGGCATACTCGTCAGGATAAACAGACAGCCTATAGGTCCAAATTGTTCCTCTATATCAATTGCGCGATAATACCAGTTGGTTACGTGTCCCCACCTCTGGCCCTTTTTGTAACACCCCAAATCCGGGGTCAAGATTTGGTGTCACTAAACAATCCTTACATATAATAAAGAAATAAATAACTAACCCCTTGAATCCGGATCGTTTACAGGTTGTGGTATGAAACAAGAATCTAATCTTCTACAACTTACAACAACTAATATATAATTGTAAATACCTCTGAACTAATGCTTGAATCATATTCTTCTAACTTCTTCAACCTCTCGCGGCGGAGATTTCTCGATCTTCTGCTGTCTATCTAAGCTATTCATTTGTATCCTTATCTGTTTCTGGCAGAAATAAGAATTGACAAAGCAAGAGTGAGCCAAAAATGCCCAGCAAGTATATAATTTTAGTCTCAACCATTAATTTCAAAGAAAACTTTCAGACAAAATCTCTGAAATATTTTGAAGAGCGAAACACAAAATCATTTAAAGGATATACTTTATCAACTTAAAATCAATTTGATTTGCATTGCCATAAATCACATAGGACATAATGACATTTTTGTAAGAGCTTTAGAGATCACGTGTTTTCAAAATAGCTTCTGGTATCATTTCATAATTGAGCAATTGATGCAATAACTATGCATAAAACGACGTTCAAGAAATTCCTAACTATTCAGTATCCATCATTATCGACTAAGTTTCCATAGACTTAGCCTGCTAAACCAGCCTGATAAGGACGGGTTGAATAATTAAGAAGATCTCAATTCATTCAAGATCCTAACTATCACTGAGCAACTAATGTTGCAGCAACAATCTGAACCTCGAATATATTTAGAAACATTGTAATTTCCCGAAACTGAGTGCTAAGAAAGAATAACTTTAAACCATAATCACGTTTTATTTCAAGAGGGAATGCCATTAATGGCGAACAACAATAAATTGGACTGAACACTAGAAACCAACATATGCACTATAACCTGCTGATCAGTCAGGAGATAGTGCAGATCTATACCCAACTGCATAGACCCAACCAACATATGGGGCACCCAGGCAACTATGGCCTAAAGGGTCCGGTCCATCTCCGGCCCATAGGATCCAGTTCATCACTGGTCCTTATAATAATCGTCCAGCCCGTAGAGTATTTTGATATCAAATCATTCTGATTTCAAAACATCCCAAATTAGGGTTCGCAAATAACCCGAACGAATGGGTATTTGCTCAAGAGAGCAATCGAATTATAGGAACAAGAATTTAAAAGAACTGGCATAATAAGAGTAATTGCAGCGAAATATAAAACAGTTAACTATTCTGAACTTAGAATAGGAGAGAATAAATATTTGCAGTATTTAAGGAGAAAGGTTAGGAATACTTGCAGTATTTAAAAGGAAAAATCCAGAATACTTGCCTCAATAAGCTTTAACCACTATTATCAGTTGACTTTGGTTTGACTTAGATCATTCGGCTTTATCATGCACCTACTATCCTATTCTCGATACGATCCCAACATTCAGACCCTTTGGTTGGAACTTTGTTGATCTCGACGTCTAATCACTAGATCGTTCCTAGTCCGATGTCACGTCTCGGTCCTCCGTCTAAAACCTACAGGGTTCAAATACCCTAATTCAGATAATCGCTTAAGCTTACATCAAGTCACTATTCTATTTTACCCGTACGATTTCATAACCAAATTCATATTTATATGTATTATCGAAATACACATAGCAATTACGGTTCACATCTTCGAAAATCGGTTCGGTATTTAATTTCGGAAAATACGTATGTTTGTCGTTTTGAAAAATAGGGTAATCGATTATTCACAAAATATCTTGTCACATCACACAAGTCAGTTTCATAAAGTTCAATTATATCCTTGTTCGACGATTCCGATAATTACAGGTTACGTTCCCGTATTTTCAGAATTAATTTTCCCGAAAATCGGGCAGCGTTTCCTTTATTTATCGGCCTACCCGTCGAACATCTCGACGTCAGTCACAATATACCAACAACCAATCATTCAATTCATAATCCATACGCCAATCCCAATCATCAATACAATTCAGCTATTAACTATTTTTATTCATTTTCGTTTCATAATCATTATCACAAACTAATTTTAATTTTAATTTATTTATGATTTAGGACTCAGATAGAAATCATCATCGCCCACCGTCGGCTCGCCGAGGCTCATCGCCGACGGCAGTAAAATTTTGCGGGTACCCGATAAATTTTCGGGTTTCCAACACAAAATCCCACCGATTAATTTACTTATTTCCGTATGAATAAGTTCATATCACGGATATTATTCAAAACAATTTCCTGCAGAAAAGAAAATAAAAGTTTAAGATTATAACAATTAAATCCACTGCACAAACTTGGCCCAACTAGGCCCAGCACAAGCCCAACAGAAAAGCTCAACCGAAAAAGCACAACAGATTAGTACAGCTACCACACGCGCGGCCACACGCCGCCCCTACACACCAACACAACCGACACACACACAATCACGAACACACACACACAATCACGAACACACACACACAACTCACACACGCGCACAGAGACACACGAATTACACACGCACGCGCCACCATCCTCACCGGAAAATGGTGAGGGGCGGCGACAAAATAAAACAACACAACCCACACATATATGCACATATATACAGCACATCGCATATACACACAACTGAAACAAGAACGAAACCAGGAAGCTCGCCGGAACCACCGGCCGAAAACTCACCGGAGCAAAAAGGAAGAAAACTGGGAAGAAGGGAAGAGGAGGAGGGAATTGAGAAGAAGAAAGAGGGAAGAGAGAGTGCAGAAAGAGAGATTTTTGAGAGTAGAGATTAAGAGAGATTTCGATGGAGAGAGAGAGACCAAGAACAGGGCTTGTTCGGGAATAACCGAGAAGGAGGAATAGGCGGTGGCAATTGAGATTGGAGAGATAAGGGAAAATAAGGCAATTCTTACCTGATTTTTTTTATTCCGCATTTACCCCGAATTGGATACCGTAATTACTAATTTAACGAACAATTTACGGGTAAGATAACCCAAAATTTTTATGAAAATACCTTTAAAATTTCAGGATAAATAAATACTAATAAGATAAAATGTTCAAAATTTTTAATCCAATTTTGGATCGCATATCCGACCCGCATTTTATGATTTAACGAACAGGCGGGCTGTTAAATAAAAACCAGAAAATTGTCGGAATAGTTTTGAAATTCTCGAAATATTTAAAAGTTAATAAAATAAAATTTTCATGATTTTTGAAACATCTTGAAATTAGATATTGATTTTACAATAAAATGGAGTCAGAAAATTATTTAAAGATAATTAATAAATATAATATTGATTTCTAAATTTTATAAACTCCTAAAAATAATAAATAGAATTATAAAACAACAACAATAATTTTAGGAGCAATTTTAGCATTTATGAGAATAAATATTCAATAAAATCATTTTAAAATGAATTAAATGTATACAGCTCAGTAATTAATTATGAAATTAATCTTCGCGTCCAACGAATCACAAACAATTAACAATACAGCCACATGTAGCTGACAGACCCATCACTTATTTTATTTACTTAATAATTTGCTAATTACCTTTATAGATCGGTTCCGAAAATAGGTTACTTAGCCGCTAAGTAACTGAAAGGACGATACGATTTTAATATCAAAATTGGATAATTATCCAAACCGGGCTTTTTATAAAATACTTTATACGAAAATAATGTAATAATATCCCGTCTTTTGAAAATACGGGTTTCGTTGGTTCACCGAAATGATTATCGTATCGAAAAACTTGCGCCGGGCCGCGCACGGGTCAAACCGTAATCCGGATCGAAAAAGTCAAAACACGGAAAATGTCCGGAATTACCAGATTAGGTTAGGAAGGAGTTTTCGGAAGAGTTTCGGGTTGTAAAAACGTAAAAACGATTGAAGTCGGACGATTCCCGGCTTTATAAAATAATTTTATAATTATTCAGAAAATAATTAATAATTTCATAAATTATTATAAAATCATCTAACACTCCAAAAATTACCAGAAAAATAACTTAATTATCTATATTTTATTCTGGACATATTAAAATTAACATACTCACATTTTATTACATACAAACATCCAAATATTATTATCAAACACCAGATAATTCACCAAAAATTCATATAATATTCACATAATAATCATATATTGATATAAATAATTATACGATATTTCCCAGATGTTACATCCTTCCCCCCTTAAAAGGATTCTGTCCTCAGAATCACGCTAAGGAATAATACTAATATTTTTCAAGTATAAAATTTTCATTTTCTCAGGTTAATCTCTCAACCTCATAATTTTTTTCATAACTTTAACGTATAATACTAATCTTTCCTTTATAGCCTCTTGCTAAAATCATATTTTATTTATTGCTTGCATAACTCAATTCAACTCTCCATCTCCTATATATACTGGAGCTAACCTACTCCTTCCGAATATCTACAGATAAATGCCTTATGAATGCGCTGTATGAGTAATGGTGAAGCCAACTCACTTCTACTTATCATGTCTATTTACTACTTAGGAGAAGCAACATAACACATCTTAATTCTCTTTTTTCTTTCTAATTCTAGTAACTCGTGCTTACGTGCATTTCCCATTGTTACTCGGTGTTGAATCTCGTCCTCATATGTTTCTTCGTTCAAATAATCTAATTTGTAATCACTTCCTATCACACTAGAGGTAACTGTTCCTGTAATCTTCTTCTTCATTTGTAAATGATACACGGGAACCGGGGCGCATTGGCTTTCTGACGTTAACTATGATATTCCCCAAGTACATTTCCTATAATTCCTCGGTCTCATTATTTTAATCACAATTTAGCGGTCTTTCACTGACATCAAATCTGTCAGTTACTCACATAACCTGAATCACCCTTCATTTTTATACGTAGGGAACTAAATTACCTTTCTCAGCCATATACATTTAAATATCTTATGAACTCGTTATGCCTATAACAAAAGGGTCAGCTCATTCGTAACCGTTCTATCTATCTCATTGTCTTGATGGATTAACTTGAGTTATACCAATCTGATTTTCTTTCTAATTTTAACAATTTGTGATTATGCACCTTCTATTTTCCTGTCTGTTCAACTTTACTTCTCGCGTCTCCTTCTGTTTGGTTAATCTGGCCTATAATTGTTTTTAATCGTATTCAAGAACCTTTAGTTGGTTTCTTGTACTTTCACTCCGTATCCACCCGATATACTAAACTCATGGCGTTTAATGCTTCGAACGCAGTTGCTAATCTCTTACCTTTCGCATGCATACCTTCAGGTGTTCAACTTGGTCTTCCTTAGTTCTTGAATGGGCGAGGATGTTATCAATAAATACAATTACACTATCCAATTACTCCTGGTACATTATGTTTACTTAATCTTCAAACTTGCAATTTCTAATAATCGATGCGTGACTTCATAACTCCTTTCTCTTTTCTCCATGATTGCTTTTGTGTGTAGCGCGAAGTACCCCTTTATTTCATTATTCTTTTCATTTCATATTTCTGAAGTTTTCCTTCACTCAATATCTCATTCCCACTGGGTTGTACGATACAGGACTTTTGACACCAGCTCGACTCATACAGCAACCGCCGAAAATTATTACCTCATTTCACGAGGTAACCTTGGTAAATCATTCGTTAGAATCTTCAGGGCTTAACTTTAATTATGGAGAACTCCGATATGAGATTCATTGTATCGTTTTTCTCTAATAGTTTGCCACGAATACTGTTGTTTAATTTTTCCTACTTACGCGCATTCTTTGAATGAAATTCTTGTCTTCAACTTCCTATGTTTTACTTCATTCCCCTATTAGTTCTGGCATATCTGATGTTCACAACATATATCTTGGACTATTTTATAACATTTCTTTATCATCCTTTTGATTCCACTTCTTGTCTTGATTTATTCTCATTATTCATTATCTTCTTTATACATAACGAATTTCTTTTTCTTAGTAATATTACTCTGTTTATTATTGAATAGGTCATTCCTGGAATTCACACTGGAATGAAGGCTTTTATTTACACTATTTAAATTCTTACTAACAAAATTATCGAATTTCCTCGGTAGCTATTTTCTTAGCCTTACTTGACGTGTCACAAATCACGTGTTTGACTTCTCTTCATTGATTCTCATCTCTTTTCCTGAGTTCACATGCGGACTTCATCAATCTCCATCGTTCATTGGATGTTTGAATTTGTGAGCTTTCCATTATTCTACAGCCACTTCCATTCAATCGCCGTTCAAAAGAAGTGTACATTCAAATCTTTTATTAATTCGTCCTTCAATATGGGTATACATTCAAGTTCTTCCTGGAACGCTATTTCGGATGATATAATCCCTTTGCTTTATCTTGAATCTTCAGATCTTAAAATATTCTTTTGAATCAAACCTTGCACCTGATTACAGTAACATCACACTAATTGAACTAGGCCTTTTTAATTTACGGTAATGCCATTACTTTTTCTCAAATTTCTATATCTTTCATTTCGGATCTGGAAATTATGTTAGAGCTTGACTCAATCTAATTGGAATCGATTTCCATTTAACTAACCATTAGTTGGCAAAGTGGATCAATCAATTCCTTTAAATGATCACTTAAACCAAGTGCTCACTAGCTAACTGGAATCAAAGACCAATTACATAAAGTCAGTTTGGTCATAACAACTTTCTCAAGAACCGAGATTGCAATTATCTGGAATACTGACGAGAATGACCATATACTTCTTTGTTCTTAACTATAGGGTAATTTCTGAAAATTTGGGCAGCATTTCCCCTACACCATTGACTACCAGTCGGACTCAAGCCGACACCATTAATCAACCAAATCATCAATTCCCACAATTCACCTTTGATCAGCATCTAACTAGTATAACATATCTCTTTTTAATTGGGATTGGATCTGAAACCCACAATGATTAATATAACCATACCTTTCTCAATTCTTTTTAGAATATTACGAATTGTCCTTAATGAATTTAAGGTTTGATTTCATGATTCTGTTAATTTATTTCTGATCATTATTAATCGGTTTATCTTTTAATAACTGCGCATGGTCTCCATTATTACCATCACAATCTGGTAGGAACTCAATCGTTAGATCATTATTTCTTGAAAAGTTTCACAGTCGAGTCACCATTGCTTCATCTCTACTTACGGCTTCACATCGAACTTTCGTTACTGACCCGGGTATGAGCATTAAATTCACAATCACTTATTTACGCAAATTAGAAAACTTCACAATTTCTTGAAGAACACGTTTGAAGTTTGATTACATTTAAGATTTTTTTTTCCCATCTTGAATCTTCACGACAAGTATCTTCCAGCGACGAAGGGATGTTTCACGTCGTAATTGCCTGTCGGAGTCATTGTTCAGAATTTCCTTGATCTTTGATCATCGTCCCGATACTCGTTTGCTCCGTTTGAGCACACCACTTCATTTCCTTATTTTGTACGATTTGCTAACCATTCATTTCGCGTCAAAATATACCATACTAACGAGATCCTGGTAACACGAACAACTCTCAGATTTGATGTCTTTGTCATGACCACGTTGTCAGTGTGTCCATTTTTTTTTTCCTCGCTCGCAGATGTCCACCATTTATTGATTTGCAGTCGTCTCTATGTTCGTTGTATGGTTCCACGTATCATACTATTTCATTTCTTATGAAATCGTCAGAGAACAGACTTTACACAAAAGGAAAGTCTGGGAATATGATTTTGATTAAACTCGGAATAATGAATAACCATGCAACAACCGATTGAAAGAATTTGTAAATCAGAAAATTAAAAGAAGAAAAATGAGTGAAGAATGAGACAACCATATTCGTATTCAAGATGGCCAGTCTTTCGTACTATATGGCATACAGCACATGATTAGGTGGCGTCCCACCCGACTCTTCATCATTTCAACAAAGCGTCACATCACAACACTGCTTGTCTCCATCAGAAATTAGTGATTTAAGGAGAGTAACAATTCAGAAGGAATACAAGAATGTTCTTTCGTTTCCGCCTCATATGATTTATTAACAGAAGAAGCTCATACATATTCAAAAATCAAGAAAAACACATACCACTGTATCAGAAGAAAGAATGTCAATGTCGATCGCTTTCCACGCTTCACTTACGTATGCCTTCAGGATCGTGCGGATACAGGTTCACGATTCAAGTCACATCACTGCTTCGAAATGCTTCCTGGAAATGTCTTCACAACAAATGTTTCAATAATTTAATCTTAATCGCGTCATTCCGAAGTTAAAATCACAGCTTCAGATTTCATCTGTTGTGTAAAATACCCATTGATCACGTAATGCCTCAGTTTTGTCAATATGATTCTTCTGCCTACTGTCTAGAAGATTCTGCCATTTCCTTCAATCATTCTCCGTCCATTCGAATCACGAATCTCGTTAAATTTTAATAATTTCATGAATTGGGATAAATAATATTTTTAATATGTTGATTTAATTATTGATTTTATTAAACAACGTTTACTTTCATTTTTCACAGCAAACCTTAAACCCTCTTCCTGCTGATGGGTCTACTTGGCCCTTTGAATATCAACACTGAGTCTAATTCCATTCGTTTTTTTTTTAGATCATTTTCTCTTTATAATAACAAGAACATAAGTAGTAATTTGACAACCAATTTGTAAAACTCATTTCATGCAAAAATCCTCTGAAAGCTGATGAAGAAAATCTTTTCCGAAATCTCATTTTAAAGTTTTGGAAATCAAATATTTGGTCGTCATTACTATATACATTACTTGCTATTTTATTTTATTTTTTATTTTTTTATTTTTTTATTTTTTTTATGGTTTACCAATGACATGTCTAATTAAAATAATGTCCATATAAGGGTCTCTTCACTTTGGTACCTTTTCTATATTTCCTCGGATTCAGCTCACACTGATTAGTCGCCGAAACTTCATTCGCCATCGTAAATCATTGTATTCGCAATTCTATCGCAACACTGACGTTTAGTACTATCTTTGACATTCCTGTCATCGTCCTTGACGTTATGCTCACAACCACTCATGCGATTCGATGTTCTGTCTGCAGATAAGGGCGCATCTTCTTGCTAGTTGTACCTATACCTAGTAAGGTAAATATTGTTCCGTGCGCAGCTTCCGATGGGTGGTAAGAACCTTCTCGCAACGGTGGTGCCTTCAAAACGTGCAATGTTGATTCTTCATCCGCTTCCATCAACTGGTTGCCCTCGACGTGGAACTCGTCCTAATACCTAATTCTAAGTTAAATCGTAACTTTTCTTACACAAATTCCCACAAGAATCGATCGCATAGTCTTCAAAACCATATGAAAAGTAGGGTAACATACCCAGTCTCCGTCGATCCGTCGATTTCTCATTATTGTATGATCTGAGGTTTCAATATACCTATGATGTTGTGATATTCGCCTTACACTTTCTCATCAATCCTATCTTACCAACTCCTTATCGGATCTGCTAACCCTAATTCGCACTCAACTCAATTTGTCCTGAATATGCCTAGGGACTTTCCTATCTTGTACGACCTATCATTCCTATCCTACTCTCACCTATTCTTATTTCAGTGACCAATAACCTACCTGCAGCTCTGATACCAACCTGTAACACCCCAAATCCGGGGTCAAGATTTGGTGTCACTAAACAATCCTTACATATAATAAAGAAATAAATAACTAACCCCTTGAATCCGGATCGTTTACAGGTTATGGTATGAAACAAGAATCTAATCTTCTACAACTTACAACAACTAATATATAATTGTAAATACCTCTGAACTAATGCTTGAATCATATTCTTCTAACTTCTTCAACCTCTCGCGGCGGAGATTTCTCGATCTTCTGCTGTCTATCTAAGCTATTCATTTGTATCCTTATCTGTTTCTGGCAGAAATAAGAATTGACAAAGCAAGAGTGAGCCAAAAATGCCCAGCAAGTATATAATTTTAGTCTCAACCATTAATTTCAAAGAAAACTTTCAGACAAAATCTCTGAAATATTTTGAAGAGCGAAACACAAAATCATTTAAAGGATATACTTTATCAACTTAAAATCAATTTGATTTGCATTGCCATAAATCACATAGGACATAATGACATTTTTGTAAGAGCTTTAGAGATCACGTGTTTTCAAAATAGCTTCTGGTATCATTTCATAATTGAGCAATTGATGCAATAACTATGCATAAAACGACGTTCAAGAAATTCCTAACTATTCAGTATCCATCATTATCGACTAAGTTTCCATAGACTTAGCCTGCTAAACCAGCCTGATAAGGACGGGTTGAATAATTAAGAAGATCTCAATTCATTCAAGATCCTAACTATCACTGAGCAACTAATGTTGCAGCAACAATCTGAACCTCGAATATATTTAGAAACATTGTAATTTCCCGAAACTGAGTGCTAAGAAAGAATAACTTTAAACCATAATCACGTTTTATTTCAAGAGGGAATGCCATTAATGGCGAACAACAATAAATTGGACTGAACACTAGAAACCAACATATGCACTATAACCTGCTGATCAGTCAGGAGATAGTGCGGATCTATACCCAACTGCATAGACCCAACCAACATATGGGGCACCCAGGCAACTATGGCCTAAAGGGTCCGGTCCATCTCCGGCCCATAGGATCCAGTTCATCACTGGTCCTTATAATAATCGTCCAGCCCGTAGAGTATTTTGATATCAAATCATTCTGATTTCAAAACATCCCAAATTAGGGTTCGCAAATAACCCGAACGAATGGGTATTTGCTCAAGAGAGCAATCGAATTATAGGAACAAGAATTTAAAAGAACTGGCATAATAAGAGTAATTGCAGCGAAATATAAAACAGTTAACTATTCTGAACTTAGAATAGGAGAGAATAAATATTTGCAGTATTTAAGGAGAAAGGTTAGGAATACTTGCAGTATTTAAAAGGAAAAATCCAGAATACTTGCCTCAATAAGCTTTAACCACTATTATCAGTTGACTTTGGTTTGACTTAGATCATTCGGCTTTATCATGCACCTACTATCCTATTCTCGATACGATCCCAACATTCAGACCCTTTGGTTGGAACTTTGTTGATCTCGACGTCTAATCACTAGATCGTTCCTAGTCCGATGTCACGTCTCGGTCCTCCGTCTAAAACCTACAGGGTTCAAATACCCTAATTCAGATAATCGCTTAAGCTTACATCAAGTCACTATTCTATTTTACCCGTACGATTTCATAACCAAATTCATATTTATATGTATTATCGAAATACACATAGCAATTACGGTTCACATCTTCGAAAATCGGTTCGGTATTTAATTTCGGAAAATACGTATGTTTGTCGTTTTGAAAAATAGGGTAATCGATTATTCACAAAATATCTTGTCACATCACACAAGTCAGTTTCATAAAGTTCAATTATATCCTTGTTCGACGATTCCGATAATTACAGGTTACGTTCCCGTATTTTCAGAATTAATTTTCCCGAAAATCGGGCAGCGTTTCCTTTATTTATCGGCCTACCCGTCGAACATCTCGACGTCAGTCACAATATACCAACAACCAATCATTCAATTCATAATCCATACGCCAATCCCAATCATCAATACAATTCAGCTATTAACTATTTTTATTCATTTTCGTTTCATAATCATTATCACAAACTAATTTTAATTTTAATTTATTTATGATTTAGGACTCAGATAGAAATCATCATCGCCCACCGTCGGCTCGCCGAGGCTCATCGCCGACGGCAGTAAAATTTTGCGGGTACCCGATAAATTTTCGGGTTTCCAACACAAAATCCCACCGATTAATTTACTTATTTCCGTATGAATAAGTTCATATCACGGATATTATTCAAAACAATTTCCTGCAGAAAAGAAAATAAAAGTTTAAGATTATAACAATTAAATCCACTGCACAAACTTGGCCCAACTAGGCCCAGCACAAGCCCAACAGAAAAGCTCAACCGAAAAAGCACAACAGATTAGTACAGCTACCACACGCGCGGCCACACGCCGCCCCTACACACCAACACAACCGACACACACACAATCACGAACACACACACACAATCACGAACACACACACACAACTCACACACGCGCACAGAGACACACGAATTACACACGCACGCGCCACCATCCTCACCGGAAAATGGTGAGGGGCGGCGACAAAATAAAACAACACAACCCACACATATATGCACATATATACAGCACATCGCATATACACACAACTGAAACAAGAACGAAACCAGGAAGCTCGCCGGAACCACCGGCCGAAAACTCACCGGAGCAAAAAGGAAGAAAACTGGGAAGAAGGGAAGAGGAGGAGGGAATTGAGAAGAAGAAAGAGGGAAGAGAGAGTGCAGAAAGAGAGATTTTTGAGAGTAGAGATTAAGAGAGATTTCGATGGAGAGAGAGAGACCAAGAACAGGGCTTGTTCGGGAATAACCGAGAAGGAGGAATAGGCGGTGGCAATTGAGATTGGAGAGATAAGGGAAAATAAGGCAATTCTTACCTGATTTTTTTTATTCCGCATTTACCCCGAATTGGATACCGTAATTACTAATTTAACGAACAATTTACGGGTAAGATAACCCAAAATTTTTATGAAAATACCTTTAAAATTTCAGGATAAATAAATACTAATAAGATAAAATGTTCAAAATTTTTAATCCAATTTTGGATCGCATATCCGACCCGCATTTTATGATTTAACGAACAGGCGGGCTGTTAAATAAAAACCAGAAAATTGTCGGAATAGTTTTGAAATTCTCGAAATATTTAAAAGTTAATAAAATAAAATTTTCATGATTTTTGAAACATCTTGAAATTAGATATTGATTTTACAATAAAATGGAGTCAGAAAATTATTTAAAGATAATTAATAAATATAATATTGATTTCTAAATTTTATAAACTCCTAAAAATAATAAATAGAATTATAAAACAACAACAATAATTTTAGGAGCAATTTTAGCATTTATGAGAATAAATATTCAATAAAATCATTTTAAAATGAATTAAATGTATACAGCTCAGTAATTAATTATGAAATTAATCTTCGCGTCCAACGAATCACAAACAATTAACAATACAGCCACATGTAGCTGACAGACCCATCACTTATTTTATTTACTTAATAATTTGCTAATTACCTTTATAGATCGGTTCCGAAAATAGGTTACTTAGCCGCTAAGTAACTGAAAGGACGATACGATTTTAATATCAAAATTGGATAATTATCCAAACCGGGCTTTTTATAAAATACTTTATACGAAAATAATGTAATAATATCCCGTCTTTTGAAAATACGGGTTTCGTTGGTTCACCGAAATGATTATCGTATCGAAAAACTTGCGCCGGGCCGCGCACGGGTCAAACCGTAATCCGGATCGAAAAAGTCAAAACACGAAAAATGTCCGGAATTACCAGATTAGGTTAGGAAGGAGTTTTCGGAAGAGTTTCGGGTTGTAAAAACGTAAAAACGATTGAAGTCGGACGATTCCCGGCTTTATAAAATAATTTTATAATTATTCAGAAAATAATTAATAATTTCATAAATTATTATAAAATCATCTAACACTCCAAAAATTACCAGAAAAATAACTTAATTATCTATATTTTATTCTGGACATATTAAAATTAACATACTCACATTTTATTACATACAAACATCCAAATATTATTATCAAACACCAGATAATTCACCAAAAATTCATATAATATTCACATAATAATCATATATTGATATAAATAATTATACGATATTTCCCAGATGTTACACTTTTGCCATTATGGGGTAATATAACCAGCCTTCGTGCCCTCTCCTCCGACAACTTGATGCACCAAACTTTCGAGAGTCGGCTCTGATATCATATGTGACAACCCAGATCAATTTCTGAGCCTTCTCCGAAAATCGGGTCAATTCCCAATTTTCATATGTATGAGTTTAATAGAAAATACGAACACGAAGACCACTATAAGAAGTAGGGAAGAACATGACCGATTCATTTTTGGATAAAAGCACAACATGAGGTCTTCATTTTTTTAATTGAAAATCGGAACTGAACCATTAATTCGGTTTTGGTTTTACAAATCTCAGTTCATTTTTTATCGGTTAGGTTTCGATTGTAAAACTGAATAATATTAAAATGAGAAAAAAATTACAACACAAATAATTTTATCTAGGTTTACCGAACTCGAAATATAGATGTCAAAGCAAAGTGTGTCTTGCTGGAAACAAGGTCGTTGACATATGTGATAACTAGTGCAATAAAAAAGATAAAAGTTATAATAAATTTAATATCAAAATTAAACATTGTTGTTGTCTAATTGTCATTGGTGGCTGATGTTCTTACATATCAAGTCTTCTTCATAAACATATAACAACCACACTCATTCTTTAATATATCTAAGACAGCCTCAACTCCGGGGGCTAGATTGACATTATAAATAATAATAAAACAAGAATATATAGTGATTAGAATGAAATTAAATATACAACCATAACAACTACGACCCCCTGACCAAGTTTTTGCCAGGTTTAAGTATGAACAAGATTATACAATTATTAAACTAAGGAATACTTAAAATAAATCTGGTACAAACTATGTCTATCATACAGACCACAGACCTAACAACTGGTCTAACTAGTACTACCTCAAAAGATCCAAACAAGGGAGGAGCCGACACCCGACCCTGAGTACGACCAATAGAGGCTCTTCTAGCGGGAACACGGTCTCTAGGCATCTGAAATAGGTTAATATAGAAGTTTTCAAGGATGAGCTATCAATTGCTCAGCAGTACAAAAATATATGAATAAACAAAATATATAGATTTCCTTCTTAATGGTTATAAGAATAAAACATTTGAAATCATTAAGAACTGGAAAACCACCATATACTAGCATGCTCTTTTAAAACGGGACACAATACATAGATTAATGAATTAAACAGTTCAATTTTAGCATGCGATCTTTTATCTGAATAAATTGACTATAAACATTTCAGAAATTTGAATAATCAGATACATTGGACGTTTAAACGGGTGAAGATAGCTGATCAGTCTATCAATCACCAGACAGCTCTAATGGCCATCCAAATTATGTGTTCCGGAACTTAAATATTAGCTAGGTCTTTAATAACATTGGACTAATCGGTTATGAGAATATACACAACCGAATTAGCCTCTTACGCCACCGATGCTGGGCAGTTACCGAATAACAGACCTCTTACGCAACTCCAATAGAATATCCGATTCATTTTATTCCAGTTCTAAAGTTTTGATTTGATTATACCTATCTTTTCAAAAATTTCACGACATAGGTGAACATAATTTTCATTCGAAACATGACTTTAATCACAAAATTTAGTAATGATTGATTACTAAATATTTTCCGATTACAAAGCGCAACTTATAGATAGGTATCGCTATAAGTTACTCTTCCTCAAAACATTATTAAAAGTAAACCAGGAATTTCTAAAAAGGGGATACGCAACTTAAAACGTATTAATCAAGTATGAAATATAATCAACAGTTCATTCATATAAAATACTGAACCATAAAAGATATGATCAGAGGTACTTGCCATACTGCAGTGGGCTACAGAGACACGAACCTATCCTAGGTTGACCTTAGAAAAACGTGACCTTTGACTGAGTACTATAGAATTGAAACACTTTAGATTAGATATTCAATTATGCTACACATATCCTCGGTATTTAGTTCTACCCGATAAAATAAAAGTGAGGCTATAACACATAATTATATATCGTATAATACAGAATTACTGAAAACGAATATTTTCAGAATAATAATACAATACCAGATACGCATCGAATTTAGTTACATAAAATAGGTTTTCAAAATCCTTTTTACAAAATATTTCACCAAACGAATTTAATATTAATAGCTGTTTGGAAATGAATTACTTGAAATACGAAAGTAAATTTGTAAAAATAATTTATAAAAAATAATTATATAATTGATTGATATTCATGATAATTAAAGGATATACTCCCGAATTTCTAAAATAAATATTTTCTAGAAAACCGGCAGCACCTCTTCTATTTTTGAATATCAGCTGATATCATATCGACACCAATCAACAACAAGCACCAACAACAATACTTCCAATTAATCGAATTTCTAAATTCACGAATAATAAATATAATCATTTTGATTTTTAACTTGGATTTTCTGCGAAATAATTACGTAAACAATTCAGAATATTTTATAATGCAATAAACAAAAATAAAATGAAATGTTTTTCACATAATAGGGCTCAGGAGTACATCATGGTCCACCACCGATGATGACACCGGAGTTCATCACCGGTGGCGACAAAATTCGGTGGTACTCCTTTATTTCGGGTTTCCGACACGAATTCCACCGATTAAATTATAACATCAATTAATTTCATCAACCATATGAATTTTGGATGAAAAAAATTTGAAGCCAGAGACACATATAAACATGCATGACTATTGTCGGAAAAAAAAAATAACGGAAACAGAAAGGAATAGAGGCGGCGGCGGGAAAAAGAAGGGAAAATCGAGGGGACTATTACCAGGGAAGGAAGGACATGGAGGATAAGGAATATCGAGAGAGAGAGAGAGAGATGACAGATGCGAGAGAGAGAGAGAGAGACGCTGACGTTTTTGTGTGTGTGTTTGTTTTTATAATTTTTTATAACAATCTGTGAATAGGGCACGTGTCCCTCAAATAAACAGGATGAGTGTATATGTATTGTCATGTGTCTCTGACTGTCATGCATGCTTGGTTTTGATGCCCGCTTCTGATTTTTAACGATACAATTTGCGGATAAAAATAAGTCAAAATAATTTCAAAATAATTTTAAAATTCACGAAATACTTGAAACTAATAAAATAATTTTTTGATATTTTTTAAAATATTTTTGAATTTAACATTGAACCAACAAATAATTACAATCAGAAAATAATTTGGGACTGAATATTTGACAAAATATTATTTTCTAAATTTTATAAATTTCTATAAATAATTATTAAAATTATAGAGCCATAAAAATAATTTTACTAATAATATTCATATTTATAAAAATTAAACTTTGAGATCCCTTTTTAAATAGAAGAATAAAATAATGCAATTTTAAATATTAAACCGAAATAACAATTAATAGTAAGAATAATTCAACACATATATAATATTTAACATGCAACACATAATTTGCAGAATAATATTTTATTTAATATATATTTTAATAATAGAAAATACAGAGTCGTTATAGCCCCCTCGTAAAAAGATTATGCCCTCAGAATCTCACCTATCTGAACAAGTGAGGATATTGGTCTAGCATATCAGATTTTAACTCCCAAGTAGACTCTTCTACTCGAGAGTTTCTCCAAAGTATAACTATTGGGATAGACTTATTTTCAGAACTCGCTCTTTACGGTCTAGGATCTGGATTGGTTGTTCCACGTAGGACAAATCTGGCTGAATTTCGATTGGCTCATACTCGATGACTTGATTTGAATTAGGGTTTTACTTCTTTAACATGGAGACGTGGAACACATTGTTAATATGACGCAGATGTGGCGACAAGGCTAATTCATAAGCAACTTTTCCTACTTTCTTCAAAACTTCAAACGACCCGGTATATCTGGGACTTAATTTGCCTTTTTGGCCGAATCTAACCAATCCTTTCCAAGGAGAGGCTTTCAATAACACTAGTGATCCAACTTCTATTTCCATGTCATTTCGATGCAAATCTACATTCTTTCTCCGTTTGTTCTGGGCCGCCTCTAATTTTCTCTGAATTATGATTACTACATCTTTTGTTTGTTGAACTAGTTCTGAACCTAACAATTTTCTTTCACTGACTTCCTCCCAATAAAGTGGAGATCTACACTTCCGACCATACAAAGCTTCATAAGGCGACATTTCAATATTAGCATGATAACTGTTATTATAAAAGAGTTCTAGTAACGGTAAATGATCATCCCAGTTTCCTTTGAAATCTAAAACACATACTCTTAACATATCTTCTATTGTCTGAATCGTCCTTTTACTTTGTTCATCTCTTTGGGGATGGTAGGCAGTGCTCATCTTTAAATTGGTTCCCAAACACTCCAGTAATTTCGTCCAAAATCTCGAATTAAATCTTGGATCTCTGTCGAGAACAATTGATACTGGAACTCCATGCTTGGTCACAATCTCATCCAAATATAACTTGACCAACTTATCTAGAGAATATATTTCGTTGATTTGAAAAAAATTACCCATATAGCATCGTGATTCGATTTGGTCCTTGGTAATCCAACCAAAAAATCTATAGCAATCTCGTCCCACTTCCACTGTGGAATCTCCAAAGGTTGCAGCAATCCGCCTGGTCTTTGATGTTCTGCTTTCACCTTCTGGCATGAATGACATTTACTAAACCAGTCAGCTATCTCTTTCTTCATTCCTGGCCACCAAATTTTTTTCTTTTGATCCTGATACATCTTAGTACTCCCCGGATGGATTGAAAATCTTGAACTATGGGCTTCTCGTAAAATTTTATTTTTCAATTCAGTCACATTCAGAATCTATATTCGGGAGGAAATTCTTAACACACCTTTACTATCCTTCTGGGTATAAATCTCTTCTCCGGTTAAATTATCTAAGCCTTGATCCATTACTTCCTTCTGATATTTTTTAATCTTTTCCATAAGTTCTGGTTGGAAGGTAATCTCATATAAGTTTTCTTTACTACTTCCCGACATACGAACCTCAATCTCCAGTTTCTTCAATTCTGATGACAATTCCTTAGTAATGTCCATCATATTTAATCTTTTCTTTGTGCTCAGTGCATCTACTACTACGTTAGCTTTCCCCGGATTATAGTTAATAGAACAATCATAATCTTTAATTAACTCCAACCATCTCCGACGCCTCAAGTTTAAATCTTTCTGAGTGAATATGTACTTAAAACTCTTATGATCCATATAGATATCACACCTTTCCCCATACAAGTAATGTCTCCATAACTTCAGTGCAAAAACCTATGCCGCTAACTCTAAATCATGTATATGATACTTCTGTTCATGAGGCTTTAGTTATCGGGACGCGTATGCGATAACTCTATCATATTGTATCAACACACAACCCAATCCTTTCAAAGAAGCATCACTATAGATTACGAAATTACCTTTTTCATCTAGCAGTGCTAAAACTGGAGCTGTCACCAATCTTTTCTTCAATTCCTGAAAACTTTCTTCACATTTATCATTCCAAATAAACTTCACATTTTTCCTGGTTAGCTTCGTCAATGGGGTTGTGATCTTCGCAAAATATTTTACAGATCTTTGGTAATAACCTGCCAGTCCAAGGAAACTCCAAACTTCTGTCGACGTCTTTGATTGTTCCCAATTTGATACAGCTTTGACCTTTATGAAATCTACCTTTATGCCATCTGAAATGACATCTTCGATTAATTATTTATTTTGATATTTGCATAATTTAACATAAAATTTGAAACACGTATATCCTCTCTAAAGAGGCATGAATTTAATTGACATAATCAAAAGTGAAAAGCCATATCTAGAAAAAAAATTCAAAAATGTTTTTTAAAGTGTATTTATATTTTTAAATATAAATATAAGAGATATTCCAATTTACTGAAAATCAAAATATAGTTTCAAAAGAATATACTCTAAAGCAATGAGATCGTAAAGAATACCAGAACTTGCAATATTAGTAAGGAAACCAGTTTGAAAAAGGTATACCAGAACTTGGATATTCTTTAGAAGGCTCGTGCTAAATTTATTTCAAAAACAGATGTTTTTAAAAGGGATAAAATATATATCTTTCACTCCATAAAACATTTATAAATCAAAAGATATATTTTTACATTCTTAGAAATTAATATTTGATATAGGAATATTAATATCTCATTTTATCCCCCTCCTCAAATTTTTCAAAGTAATTTTCTCTCGGATCTCAAATATATTATTTATCGGAGAAAATACTTTTAAAATACTTAAAAATATTTTCCACACTCTCAAAATATTTTATATTTAAGGAAATATATTCTAAGTATTTATTTTAGCCCAAACTAGGCCAACAAAGTCTATCTGCTTTCATAAAAGATCGTTCATATTTTATTTGGAACCGAACCCTGATTTAATCATTTTAAATCGAAATAAAATACTTCCACTTGCTAGAAAATCTTGAAACTTAAGATTTTTCACTTAAATGGTATTTTCTATGGATGGTTAAAGTTTCGTATTTTTAAGAAATTTTGTCCGGGTGTGATTTTTCTGGGTGTTGACAAAGACTTTGACCGAGCGTTTGACCAAACTACCTTTGACCAAAATTGACCAAAACTTGTAGATCATCATTTTATGATATTTAGGTAATTATCATATTTTTAGTTGTATTTATTAAAGGGTTTTCAAAGTTGTTATATTTAATGGTGCTAATTACTTAATTAACTAAGTAATTAATAATTAATTGAAAAAGCTAAAAACTATTATTATATAATTAATAGTTTCTGGGATTTTTCTTATTTGTCCTATATTCAAGTTTCAAACAAATACACCTTATCCTCCATGTCATCAATCCACACAACTCTCTTCATCCACCATTCATTTTAACTCAATATCAACCACTCCCTTCAACTAACTTCTTCTGTAAATAAACACCCACCCCCCACCATTTTTTACACAAGGTAAAAGCTAATAAATTTCTGGGAATTTTCAAGAAGTATTCTCTCTACACACTCTCTAAAATCCAAACCCAAATACTTCATCTCAAAAACCTTATCTCTTACAAATATATATCATATATTCAAGGTTTTTGATCTTCAAGCTTAGTTCCACTAACCAAGCTCTATCGTCCCAAGCAAAGCTCATCCATACCACTTTTTTGCCTCCCGGAGGGCTGCCCAAGTTCGACCAACAAGCTAAAATCCGGCCGAACCTCCGACGAATTTTTCCGGTGAACTTTTCCATTCATCTCTTAAAAGTGGTAAACCTCTTAGCTTTCATCCGATTCTTAATCGACCACTCTTAATATTCATATAAGAAGCTTAGTAACACCTTCTCTTCATCTCTACAAACTCTTATATAGAATAACTTAAAGAAAAACAAATCCATACAAGGATTGTTTTCTATATATTATACACTTCTAAGCACGAAGTGATAATTTCATACAACGGTTGGTTTATATTCCTAACTAGCATCTTTAGTGTTTCGTGGGAATTAAATTACAAAACTAGCATTTTATTTTTTAAACTTAAACGCACTGATTTTGGCCATATATTGATATATTCGTTATAATTTTTTAACAAGATTTAAGTGACTTCCCTTACTAACACCTTTAGTGTTCCGTGAGAAAACCTTAAGACTTATATTATATATATATATACATTTTTATTATATTTAGTTAAAATATTTGAGTGAATTCCCTTACCAGGATCTCTAGTATTTCGTGGGAAGATCTTAAAACTTTTAAGTAAATATAAGTATTTATATAATCGTATATGAATTAAGCGACTTCCCTTACTAGCACCTTCAGTGTTTCGTGGGAAAAACTTAAAGCTTATATTGTATTTTATATATACACATATAAACCGTGCTAATATAATTTAAACTCTGCTATTATATTCTGTGATATATTGTGTTTAAATTACGCACCTTTTATTCTCTCGGCCAAATATTTTATAAGTGCAAATAGTTAAAGAATAAGTGTAACATTCTCGATTTATAAAAGTCTACACACGGCTATATTAAACAAGAAATTATTTTATCAAAGATCCAAAATCTATAATGCTTCACCAAGGACTTGATATATTTATTACTTCGGAAATAACATATATTATTCAAAATGAAGTAATACCGAGTATACTCTAACATTCACTTAATCTAAAGAAAAGTATACATTAATAATCTTTTAAGAATATTTGTTCATCCGGTCTAGTTAAGTATTTTACTAGTCCAAACTCTTTTTATCTATAATGGGTATTGTTTCGTAGATATTGTCTTCTTCGTTTTGCAGTGAGGTTAGGTATAGTGAGGTGATTCCCGTTCTAAGACCCAAGTCCTAGACGTACTAACGGGGAGTTAGTAGTCTTCGCACTGTGAGGAAGAGGAAAGACCCAAGACCAACTACTGAGATCCAAGATCGGAAAAAGCTTAGAAGGACAAAGACTACACTAAGGGTTCTACATCAACTTTGAAGAAGTAACAGGGTGTTATTGTCTAAGATAGCTTGTGTAGGTTTGCACATTTATTTTGAGGTGGTAACCCGAAGTTACGCACCAAGACAAATATTTGTGGGGTTGTAAAGGTTTCTCCGCCTCCGTAAGGAGCAAGGTTATTTTAAGGTAAAAACTCAGGTCCTGGAGAGGAACTCGGGGACTGGACGTAGGGGTGAGCGAATCTATTAGAGGTTGCGCCATCGCGAACCAGGATAAATCTCTCGTGTGGTATTTTCTTACTTGTCTTTTATTTCCGCATATATAATCTACATCGATAAAATATTTAAAACGGGATAAATATTTTTAAAAATACCATAATAATTTTTAAATTGGTAATTAAGCTATACAACCCCCCTTCTAGCTTAAAATAGCTCCTTTACGGGACCTAACAATTTGTATCAGAGCAGTGCTTTTTAACATGTTTGTTAAGTGATTTGCAGGTTTACATGCATAACAAAATATGATCCGAAATGGCGTATCTAAATACCATTGGCTGTGGTGAAGGTCTATTTAGCTCTCGCCCTCCTCTATTTGACGACACCAACTTTGCAACATGGAAATCAAGTTTCGCATCTATGCTAGATCTCAAGGAGTCAGAGTTTGGATGACCATAGAAGATGGAGTCGTTATCCCTACCAAAACAGTTGATGACATCATCATCAAAAAGAATGTTAATGAATATAACACGATAGAGGAAGAAAGAATTAATATATCTGCCAAGGTAGAAATGGTACTTACAAGTGCACTTGCTGAAAAAGAATATAAAAGAGTGAATAATTGCAAGTCAGCACAAGAAATGTGTGATAAACTAGTGGTTACCTACGAAGGAACCACGGATATGAAAGATTCTTGAATGGAAACTTTGATCCAAGTATACGAGAACTTTAAACTCCAAGAAGGAGAAAATATCATCGACATGGAGACTAGATTCACTCGTATTGTCGATGAACTATCTCAACTCGGAAAGAGTTATACACAAAATGAAAAGAACCGAAGAGTTCTTAAATCACTACCTCCAAGTTGGAAGGTGAAAATAACTACAATAAAAGAGATGCACAATCTCAATGATTACAAAATAGATAATCTATTTGGAAATCTTCGTGCATACGAAGAAGATAATCTACAAGAAAAAGTCATTCCAAAAGTGGAAGACAAAAAGAAAAACATGGCTTTAAAATCTATACTTATAGATGAAGAATAAAATGATGATGAATTAAACGAATAAATCCAAAATGTTGATGAAAGAGAAATTGCTTTACTTACGAGACAACTTCGTCATGTGCTTCAAAGCAAAGCTCAAAGATACTGAAAAGGCTTCCTTAAATCAAATAATTAACAAAGAGTTTTTAACTCTAATGGAAGGCCAAATTACTCTCAAAATTAAACTCCTAACTATAAGAGTAATTTTCCATCAATGAGCTATAATAAAGGCAAATGTATGCAAAATAATAATATCTATAATAAATAACACTCCTACTTACACTCCTCCCAAACAAAAAGAACACAATACGGAGGAAATACAAGAGGTGTGTTACGAATGTAAACAACCCGGTCACTTTAAACGAGAATGTCCTAAACTTATAAAAGGACGATCTCTCGTGGCGGAGAACGGGTGGGATTTAAGTTAAGATGAAGATGCTCCGGAAGCTAGTGAAGAAATTGTGAATATATGCTTGATCGCTATCGGGGATGCATCTACTTCAAAGGAAATCTCCACTTCAAATCAAGAGGTAACCCTTTCTTCAAACTTCATTCAATTATATGAATATAATTTGAATCTTGTAGATATGAATAATCATGATTTAATTGAACTTGTGGTAAATATTAACAACAAGTATAAAGATCTTGACAAAAGACATCATCTATTATGGTCCGAGAAAATGAAACTCGAGGAGATACATTATAATCAAAGTAAAGAGTTTACTCGGATGATGGACTCAAAAGTACAATATGAAGCTGAAATTTCATCTCTAAATAACCAAACCCACTTCTAAAAATTGAGAATAATACTCACAAAGAAAATATTCTCAAGCTAGAAGTGGAAAATATGTCATTAATTTTCCAATCTGAAGAAATGGAAATTGAGAATTTACAAATAAATGAAAATATTTGTAAACTTCATGTTGAATTGTTGAACTTAAAAATACAAAACGAGTCACTCACTCAAGAAAGTTCAACAACTAAATCTCAAATAAACAATCTTGAAAAAGAAAAAGAGCTACTACAAACCATTGAGCCTAAAAGAAAAGATCTAGAATTAGAAACTCAACGGTTAAAACAAGAAAATTTCAAGCTTATTTCTCAAGTTAAGGATGAAGAAATTCCTTAACAACAAGATTGATGCCTTAAACAAAGAAAAAGAAAATCTTGAAATTGTTATTCAAAGATTTACAAAAGGCAATGAGATATTAAATAAAATGGTACATTCTAAAAATTCCTTCAACCATGAAGGTTTAGGATATGATAAGAATGTTCAACCAAAGAAAGTTGTTCAACACCATGAACAAACTAAAAATAATGCTCACAAATCACCTTCATTTACATGTTCTTTTTGTAACAAACACGGACATACCGTTTCATACTGTAAATTTAAAAGTGGTGAATTTAAAGGAAAGCATATATGGGTTCAAAAAGGATATAAGTCATCAAAAAATGTTGAAAAAAATGTATTCCATCCTAAGGTAGCTAATAACAATCAAAGGCAACCTAGATCTCAATTATTTCAACCACCTATTAGGTTTGAAGATAATAAACCAAAATATCATATCTTTCCTAGAAATAATGTGTATTATCCAAATGATAGAAGCATGATATATTAACTTGAAAACTCTAAAAGTTATGCTAGTACAAGAAGATCAAAATTAAATACCACATATCCATGGGGAACACTTTATAATATTAGGAATGATGCATCTAGAAATCTCTATGTGAATAACAATGCTTATCTAATGCCTAGATTTTTCCATGCAAATTCAAATGTTATTTATGATGTACTAACCCCTGGACCCTCAATACAAAAGGGTACCTATGTATTTAATTGATCTATTTTGTAGGTTTGCCTTACTTCTAAGAAAGACTTGTGGTACCTTGATAGTGGATGTTCGAGACATATGACCGGTAATAAGTCACTCTTGAACAACATTAAAAAGGTCACTGCTGGAAGTGTCACGTTCAGAGATAGCAGTAAAGGTATCATTATTGGCATCAGTGGCATCGGGAACGAGCACTTCAAGATGTCCGGTACAACTAGTCACGGGACTAAAGTACAACCTTCTCTCGATAAGTCAACTTTGCGATAATGGAAATAAGGTAATTTTCTATCCTACCCATTGTTCTATTCTTAACAAAGATGAAAATTTAGTCCTTATGTGTCCTCGAGGCAAAAATTTCTATACATGTGAGTAAGCATATTAATATATGCCTAATCACTACTATAGATGAACCTTGGTTATGGCATCGAAGATTAGGACACACAAACATGAAGTTGATTAAAAACATATCAACTAAAGAACATGTACGAGGGATAACAAAATTAAATTATAAAAAGGATCACATATGTGAAGCTTGTGAAATTGGCAAACAAATACGAGACTCTCACAAAGCAAAATTTATGGTATCTACCTCATGACCTCTCGATCTTTTACACATGGATCTTATCGGTCCAGTCCCAATACAAAGTCTCGGAGGATGTTCATATACTTTGGTAGTTGTTGATGACTATTCACGATTTACGTGGACAGAATTCCTCAAAACCAAAAGTGATGCTTTTGAATTTTTTTCTTCTCTATGAAAAAGAATTCAAAACCAACAAAATAATACCAGAGTCTATATAAGGACTGATCATGGTAAAGAAATTTAAAAATTCAAACTTTACAAGTTTTTGTGAAGCTAATGGTATCACTCATAACATTTCTGCTCCTTATACTACTCAATCTAACAGAGTAGTTAAAAGGAAGAACAAAACATTACAAGAAATGGCATATACAATGATAAATGAATATCGCCGTCCTAAATATTTCTGGGCCGAGGTAATGTCTACTGCATGCCATATACTAAACAGAGGCTTATTAAGACCTATAATACAAAAGACTCCATATGAGCTCTATTTTGGTAAAAATCCTAAAGTTAATTACTTTAGAGTATTTGGAAGTAAATGTTATGTATTAAACTCCAAAGATTACCTTACAAAATTTGATCCAAAATCAAATGAAGGTATATTCCTTGGATATTCAACAAATAGCAAAGCTTATAGAGTATTTAATTTAAATTCTCTAATGGTGGAAGAATAAATGAACATAGCTTTTGATGAATCAAAACCATCACCTAAATACAAAGATCTTGTAGACAAAGAAGATGTCACACAAGACAATATTGAGAATATTATTCGACAATTCAAAAATATGGAATTTAGCTCATCATCTTCAACAAATCCACTAGAATTGTTAGAAACAGATATTGAACTACCTAAAGATGTTCCAAACATTAGAAGTCATCCTTTGGACAATGTTCTAGGAGACTTAAGTAAATGCACAAGTCTATACTCAAATGGAAGGTATAGACTTTGATGAGACATATACACCGGTAGCACGAATTGAGTCAATTCGAATGCTATTAGCTTTTGAATGTCATAAGGATTTTAAATTACATCAAATGGATGTAAAATCTGCATTCTTAAACGGGATACTAGAAGAAGAAGTATATGTTAAACAACCTCCCGGCTTTAAAGATGCAACACATCCAGAATATGTATACAAATTATACAAAGCTCTATACGGATTAAAACAAGCCCCAAGAGCCTGGTATGAAAGGTTAAGCAAATTCCTGTTAAAAAATAATTTTAAAATGGGAACGGCTGATAAAACCTTATTTACAAGACAAGAAACAAATGATATCTTGCTTGTACAAATATACGTAGATGACATCATATTTGGTTCAATAAATGATGTACTATGTAAAGAATTCTCTAACTATATGAGCAAAGAATTTGAGATGAGTATGATCGGTGAATTAAGTTTATTTTTGGGATTGCAAGTAGGACAATCTGACGAGGGCATTCATATTTCACAATCAAAATATTGTAATAAAATGCTAAAAAAATTTGAAATAAAAAATTGCAAACCAATTTCCACAACTTTGTCAACATCTGACAAACTAACGGAGGATCCCAAAGGAATTCCCGTTGACACTAAGAAATATCGAGGAATGATTGGTAGCTTATTATATATTACAGCAAGTCGACCCGATGTACAATATAGTGTTTGTAAATGTGCTAGATTTCAAGTAGCACCAAAAGAATCTCACCTATCCGTAGTAAAAAGGATACTGAGATATCTTAAAGGTACCACGAATATTGGTCTTTGGTATCCCAAAGGAATACCATTTGACTTGACTTGTTATTCTAATTCAGACTATGCTGGACATTTAGTCGACGGAAAAAGTACAAGTGGTACGTGTCAGTTTCTGGGTGGATGTTTAGTTTCATGGTTTTCAAAGAAATAAAATTCTGTATCTATATCCACCACTGAAGCTGAGTATACAGCTGCTGCCAAATATTGTGCACAAATACTGTAACACCCCCAGCTCCGGGGTCGGGGATCTGGGTCGTCACGGTCTTTCTTTCCACAATATCACTTCACTTAATTAATAATAATAACCTTATGCTGTGACCCCACACTAACACACACCACAACCCATTATAGTCTCAGAGATGAAATTTAAATAAGTACAAGTCTTTGAATCCACAATTTAAAAGTTATTACAACCCAAAATGATTACTTGATAAATTTACAGTTAATTGCCATTATCTGCCACAAGTTATAATTATACATAATTTGATTCTCAAAAATAGAATGCCTGATCTACCAATAGATCTACCTCTGCAGCTATAGCAGCCACAACATCATCGGGAAGACGCGGGACGCTTCCCACGCGCTTGCGCTGGGTCTGCTGGAGTCTGGCCATCTTTCCTAACTGTTGTTGTGTGATGAAGAAATAAAGCAAGAGTGAGCCTTACAGCTCGCAAGATAATATATAGTGATAACAATAATATAAGTATCTAAATGGATACTTACTAGAATCTTTTATCAAGTGTAAGATAATTACTTACTAGATATAAGTAAAAACAAGGGATGAAGTTACCAAATACTTCACTATACTTATATCATTTATAAAGCTACTTGAACTACCACTGTTCAAAGTATAAAGAGTTTTCAACAGTTCATCACATAGATGAGACTCCAAGACAAGATTTGAATAGATTAAATCTTTGAAATATTATTAAAGGAAATGAAGTCATGATATACTTCATTAAGTTCTGATATATATATATATATATCCACATATACATCTTCTTTATACAATTTCCTAAAAACCTCTGTCATGTAAAGTATGAACAGAGTTCGAAATATCCAATAAATTTGGAAAGGAAAAGAATTTTGGCATAAACCAGATATCTTGCTGATCAGGAAAAGATACCCATAAGTAACCTTTTCTACTAGTAGATGGACGAATTCCCCACTGGTCATCACCCTGGTCTCAATAGGACCTTATGCTGGACTGCCACTCAGCCACTTATGCATTTGATGGACTCCCACTGAGCCACTTACACTATTATGGACGCCCACTGAGCCCATGTTGCTTATGCCGACTCAATAGATGGACTTACTTCCCGAACGTTGGGTAAGTAATCAAGTCATTTACCAAAACTGCAACCGTGTTGCGAATATAAAATACACCACAGAGCCGGATCCCTCAGGTTTTGAGCGAGTATTTAAATCCCCTTAAAAAGGAAGATCTTAAATATAAAAATGAGTTTTGGGATCCGCTCTAACTTTTAAAAATCATTTTGAAGACTCGAAAACACTTTATAGAGTGTTTGGAGTAAAGCTGATTTAATGAAGTAAATCAGTCCCCAGAATATTTAGAAAATGACTGAATATTATTATTTAAATAATATTCCCATAAAGAATAATCTTTATAAAAATAATCGAAGTAAAGTATTAAAACTTATACTTGAAATGGATATTAAATAACCAAAGATATACTTATATGAAAGTACTATCTTTATTTGAATAATCGAAAATAAGTTTGATTATTTACACCTTATTCTTTAATAAAATAAAGAACAAATCTCAGCAAATAATCGGAGTCATAGATCCTCAAATGAATATTCAAAAATATTCATTAAATAATATAAACTGAGTCATAAGCCCTCGAATGAATATTCAAATAATATTCAGATAATAAAATAAAAGGAGTCATAAGTCCTCGAATGAATATTCAAAATAATATTCATTTAATATAAAGGAGTCATACGCCTTCGAATAATATTCGAAATAATATTCAATAATAAAATAAAGTTAAAGTTATCGAATAAACCTTATTCGATTAATAGTTTTGAAAACTATGACCATATATATATATATAAGTATATATATATATTTATATCCATATATACAAAATCTACTCGGGATCCTCGACTCCCGGTTTTAGAAAATATTTTCACCTTTGGGTCCCTATACTAAGGGTATATGCAAATTACCGCTATCCTCTAGCATAGGTATTATCAACTGAATCAACAGATATATATGGAAAGAATACGAAACAGGCATGCATATATATATACCATAGCAGCATGCTTCAATATATTGCAACATTTGCTAATTAACCAACATGCATCTATCGCAAGATAATGCAAATACATATATTCATCACAACAACAGTTATAACGGGTAGAAAACTTGCCTGAGCGACTTGGGGTGATAAAAGGCTCGGGACGAGTCTGGTAACCTATAAACAACAAGTAAGTTGGAATTAAACCAAAGTCACTTGTAAATCTATACTTTAACTAACTTAGGCTCTAACGCTTATTTTGCGCTTACTGACTCGCTTAAGTCACTCGGGTACCCTCGGCTCCACCATTTTTAATAATTTAACCTTTATGAGTTTTAAGGCGATTCCTTCGCAAGTGTCTTACTAACTCCCTAGCACACTTACCATAAATGTTTCATACATTAATTAACCCTTTTTGATCTTTAACCTATGTTTCAAAGTAAGGCGAGGGGAAAAGTTTCGTTCGCGAAACGCCGTTACTTGAAACGGTCGTTTCTCCTAAACCGTGCATCGGAATCGAACGAACTACATATCAAAACGAAGCTCGTAACATGAGCTATCTAAACAAGGAAATGGTCATAATCTAGCAGGGGGTTCTCGGGTCCTAATGTTATGCACAAAAACAGTCTAAAGAAAATCGGACGTTACGACGGCTATGTTTACGCGATTTCCCAATTTAAAACCATTCAAAACCAACCACAATTCAACCTCAAATCAAACACACAACCAACATCCATCCAAACCACATCATAACAGCCCCAACAAATCCACATTAACCATTTATACTTATTCCCCACATGAACTAAAAGCTTTACTTAGGTTCTTTAACTAATTATCAAGATTTACAACTCCAACAATACCACAAAACCAACTAATCTCTACAACTCAACCAAACTTCAAATAATCAAGCATCATGCTTCACATATACTATATCAATCATATTCAATCCTAATTACTCAAAACTAAAGCTAGGGTTTGTAGTTTATACCTTCCTTGGAGAGTGGAGAATCAAGAGAATGGCTTGGAATCACCCTTAAAGTCCTTATCCAAGCTTAATCTAAACAAAACTTAAAGAACACAAATTTTAGTTCTTGAAAAACACTATTCACCATCTTCTTTCATGATTTATAGAAAAAGATTGGCTTGGAATTAGAAGCTTAAACTTATAGGAAGTATGTAACTATCCATGGGGAAGCTTAGATAATTACCTTGCTAAATAGTAAGTGGTGGAGCTTGGATCTTCAATTTTTAAGAAATGGGCCGAGAGCTAGCTTGGGAAGAAAGAGATTTTTGTGTTTTGTTTGATGAAAAATGAAATGTTTGCTTGGTTGGTTGATTTTTTGTTGTTTGTTTTAGTAAATTACCTAGTTGCCCTTGATTTTGTGTGGTTAAAAAGTCACCACATTTCCTTCCTTCCCATGTCATGCCCATGTCATGTTGTGATGTCATCCTTCCCTCTTTGTCCTCCTCTCATTGGTTGGGTGACATCACTCACTCTAATCCCTTTGATTAACTTCCTAATTGTTTGCCTAATGACCGCTGATCTGTTATACGGTTCGCTTAACTTTCGTTCTCGTTTATCATTTGAAGGATCATACCCGGGATCTTATTACTTAGGTTCCCTTAACCTTTCTCAATACATTATATTCCTTTTTATGATCCTCTATTATAATCCTTTAATTTAAATCCTTTTTATCCTGTTACCTTATACTCAATTCTCTCCGTATCTAGTGGGTTTCCGGGAAAAATCAAAGTGTTCGGATTTGGATTCTGACGATCTTTACATACACTTATATCCCATATAAAGTACTAATAAAATCTCAGAATATCCATATCAGAACCCCTACATAGTGTGGCATGAAAAGTTTTCTCATTCAGCAAAAACACTATTCATAAGGGTTTCAAAATTTCCCAAAAATTGGGGTTATTACAGTCTCCCCTCCTTAAAAGGATTCCGTCCCGGAATCAGATAGAAATGAATAGGGATACCTTCTTAGTATTGCACTTTCTAACTCTCAAGTCAATTTTCCCACATTGTGGTTCTACCATCAAACTCTTACTAGTTTGATAACCCTTCTCCTAAGCACTCGTTCCCTCTTAATCTATACCCTTCCTGGTTGCTCCATATAGGTTACGTCTGGTTGCATGTCTATGCGCTCCTATGCCCCTATTTATCTGGCATCCGAATTACACTTTCTTAACATTGATACGTGAAACACGTTATGACTTGCTACATGTCCTGGGGTAAGGCTAGCTCATATGCTAACTTCCCCATACTTCTTAATATATCCAAGGGTCCAACAATTGGTGGACTTAGCTTTCCTTTCTTTCCGAATCTCATTAATTCTTTTCAAGGGAATACTTTTAACAATACAAGGTTGCCTCCTTCCTATTCTTTGTCCTTTCGTGTCAAATCGACATACTTCTTATGTCCTTCCTGGCTACTACCAGTCGTCCTCTGATTAGATCTATTATATCCCTGGTCCTTTGGACTAGTGCGGGTCCGAGCATCTTGCGCTCTACAACTTCATCCTAACATAAGGGAGATCGACATTGTCTTCCCTCAAGGATCTCATAAGGCGATACCTCAATACTGACATATGATCTATTGTCGTAAGATAACTTAATCCGTGATAAGTGATCATTCCAAATTCTTTCAAGTCTATTACACAGACTCTCCTCATAGCTTCTAATCATTATAGCTTTTGCTTCTCAATACCCATTCTTTTCCAGTTCGTAATCGCTATCACCTTCCGTTCCTAATATTATACTGGTTATACTTTTGCTCGTTAGCGTTCTATAACCTTTTAATAACCACGTCAACCTTAGTATCACGAATGTGTTTCCATCCCGAATACTATCACCATTTTATTATCCTTTTTCAGCTGCTTCTATCTTCGAAAGCTTAATCCTTCATATAGAAGTAAAAGAATTTATTGAGAGATCACTATGATCATGAACACTTGTTATATCGCATAGTTAGTACAGAAGGTGGCCAGCCTTTAGTACTTGACAAGCAATTAAACAATAGATGGTATCCTACTAGGCTTCTATCACACAGATAGATAGTCATTCGGCAATACCTCCCCTTTCTGGAAGGGTTGTTCTTCTCAGCTTACATGAAATGAAAAGAAGAGAAAAGAACGAATTGAAGAGAATTGTATATATGAAAAAAAATATACTGCCACAAAATATCTGGCTTGGAATCTACCTCTGAACTATAGAGGTTTGTCATAGGAGAACAAATCATATACGTATATAAATCAACATTAAGCATTATAGCATCATATTTCCCATGCCTAAATTTTTTCGCTATCCCGCCCATCATTCTATGGACCCACACTCTTCCTCGAGCTTATACACAATCACCTTTGAAACTCCCTCGACATCGAAAATCGAATCTGGGATCTCATTCTATACATCATCGTTACTAGAATTCTATGCTTGCACCGCAACCTTCCTCGTATAATAATACGCCTCTCTATTGATAAGAAAGAATAAATATTCAATAGGTAGATACTCTACTTAATTAGTCTATCAATGATAACTTATACACTACCACGACCCGATTAGTGGTATTCAATCTCAACATCCATTCCAATACAACTCTCACGGTTGTAAACAGCTCATTACTCGCAGAATCATTGCTGCATTACTATGGTCCATCACTGACCTACTGTAGTCATTCATTTTCCATGAAGACTTAATAGCTAACCATACGGAGTCCATACATCTCGTATCTAATTCTTCTAAGGAGGTAACATAATCACCATTCATGATTCATGAAGAACACTCCTGATCCTGACATACATACATGACATGAAGCAGATAAAATTGCAGAAGAGTTTCAATCAAGGCAACGATAGCAGGTTAATACCATTCTTAATCATATGCCTTCAATAGAAGACTTAACTCAAAGGTTCGTTTAGTCTTTTTTTTTTAAATATGGTCCTGGATTATTCTCAAGATAGGATCTTCTGAGATAGATAGCCCGCTCATGGCGATTACATGAATTAAACCTTTACCAACTACTATTACGGTTGGGTATTGCACAGTCATCAGAAGAAATGTCAATCTTCCAAACCATAATACAACTTTCACAGCTTTAACCATCATCACTGTATTCCTCTCGCACGAGCGCCTATAATTATTCTCTTACATTTAAAGTGTCGGCCGCCTTTTTGGCCTTTCCTGATAGTAAATTTTCCTTACAGTCAATGTCGTCTTAACCACTTTCACTAATTTTCTACCTTATTTCCGATCACTGCTTGAGTGAAGATGTTTTCATTAAAATCTAATGAGTAAAAAAAAAATCACCATTTTTTTTTCCATAAGTTATTGCCTCAGTCTTTAGAGGTTAATCACTGTCACGACTGACTCTCAATTATACTTAGAACATCTTTTATCTTAAGTCCTAATTGCCCTGAACAATTTCGACCATTACTGGTTCGATCCATACCTTCTCGTGGTTTAACACGTGCCTCACTTGGCATCAATATAATTACGTCATATTTCCTTTATCAACATTTCTATTCTTGAGAAATTTGAATATTACCTATCTCCTTGTAAAACCTCTAAGGTTATCCTTCAATCGTTCCTCCGGTATTCCCTAGATACAGGGCATATCACAATACCATATACTAATACTAGAATCATTGTCTATATACTTTTGAAAAAAATTTCTCCACTGATCCTTTAAAGGTTGTTGTTACCTTAATCCTTTCCAATTCATACTGTCAAACTCACACTGTCCCTATTAAGGGTGAAATTCCAACCTTTATGCATTCCCCTAGGATTCATTTTAAGTTACCGATGTTCTATCCTTAATTTCACCTTTGAAAAGGTACATGCATCCATCCATGGATAAACCAAGTCATATATCCTTGATAGATTATCTTATTCATCATTCCCACCTCGATAGTCTATACCTAACTTCATAATAGCATCCTTATTCAAATTGAGGTCAATCCATATGGCCTCCAAAAGATAACAATGGTCATCCGCTTTTCTTTCCTGATTTGGTAATGAAACATGGATGTTCTGGAAGATATTGGTCATGTTCAACGTGAACTTCTTCTTAATAATTCCTTATTTACTTTTGTTGTTTATCTCAACAGTCACCTCAATGTTGGGATATCTTTCATACCTGGCGTCTCCCTTTCTGGGTATCATGCCACCGGTCTTACACTTCACATTCTTGAAGGTCACTTCCTTCATCCAATTTTTCCTAATTTCTTACTTCCTTGTCTCCTCAGTCTATCCGCGTCTCATTATTTATCCTTCGAACTATTTCAAGGTTTCCTCGAATCCTCCCAACTTAAAGGGGGTATAATATATGTATCTCTTATACCTTCAACCATCAATTTTAACTCATGGTGGATCATCATCATCTTGACGATTACATACTTTTCTATTTCTATTGCTATGAGTCTTTAGGGTTTCCTCATACCCAACTCCCTTATCATTCCTCAAACTCTATTGCCTTTATATTCCTTTCCACTTCAGTTTCTTTTTATTTTCCTTTCTCTTATCATTATTTCACAAACCAATCACAATATAAGCATTGATTTCAAACATCCCGTCATTCTGGATTTGTGTCCTCAGAACGAATCTTGACAACTTTTACATTTTAGATTCATAATTCATCATACTCGTCTACCTTTGTTCTGGCTCTAAAGCTTTTACACTATCTCCATAACCTTGGTAATTACTTTCCCGAAAACAATTGACTGAACTTTAATCGGTTTATTCTAACCTCTGGCTCCGTGCCTTTCTTGGTCTTTCACCAGCGGGTGGTCTCTCTCTTAGGAGGGTAAGTGATAAAAACAGTCCTTTTGAGATTCGTCAATCATTTAGAATCTCAAATGATTCCTATATTTCCTTTAGCCAGGCTCTTGCCTCGATTGGGTCAACCTGTTCCTTGGAACTCTGAGAGCTTAGAAACTTACAGGTTCTGAAAGAATTTCCTATCGCATTGTTTCCTCAAGGTGGTGGTTGGGGATAATAGTCTAAGTTCTCTCTAGACAGGTCCATGAATTGCCGTATAGGAGTACCGTCTCGGGTCTCCTTTCCTTACTCGACTTTCTGTTTCCTTAGTATGAAATGTTTCATCCTACTCCCCATAATTGGGGTCATTTCATTTTTTTTAATTTAAAATCCTCATTTTCCACTCCATTATGTCATGGGTTCCTTCTATCTTGATGACGACCTCCCTGACTATCACGTTCAGGGTTTGCCCTAAATCCTATTCCTCAAACTATGGCTCTCATCTAAGTTCTCATCCTTAAGCTCTTGAACTTTCGGAACCCAAATTCTATAGGAATACCTCATTATTCCCTTATCATCTTTCTCGGTATTAATCTCATATTTATTTGTTGGCTCTCTGCCTTCATTCATCACCTTTCTCTGGCACCGTATGCTCTTTTCCAATAATTCGGTCTCTATTGCAATCTCAAACAGCTTTTCGGTACCGGCTCCGGTTACCTTCACTACTATTTCCAAAATCTCTTATAAACTCTCCCAAAGATATTATCATCTTGAGTCTCTCCTTTTTACTAAGGGCATCAGCCACCACATTGGCTTTCCCCGAATGATAAAGAATCTCCCAATCATTATTCTTGATTAGCTCTAACTGCCTCCTCTGGCATATGTTGAGCTCTTTCTACGTGAAAATGTACTAGAGCACTTATGGCTTAGGTAATTCTCGCACTTCTCTCCATACAAGTAGTGCCTCCAATCTTTAGGGTAAAACTATTGCCACGAGCCTAAGCTCATGGGCGGGGATATCGAATTTCATATTACCTTAATTGTCTTGACATGTACGCGATTACCTTACCGTGCTGCATAAGCACGCACCCTAAGCCCTTGTGCGAAGCATCACTACACTTCACAAAATCTCCTTTTCCATCCGGCAACGCCAGCATAGGGGCCATCACCAACCTCTGCTTCAGTTCTTAAAAGCTGTTCTCGCATTTCTCTGTCTATTCGAACTTCTCAGTCTTATGAGTAGGCCGCGTTAAAGGGGCTACTATCTTTACAAACTTGAACGAACCTCCGGTAGTGACCGACCAATCCTACCTCTGGTAGTCGACCTAACCATGGTCATCAATTCATCAGTGGTCCTTTATTCATTCTTGTCAGGATCCTCCATGGGATCCTCCTCAGCAACTATCCCCTCCAGGACAACATCCTCAACCGCTACATCCTCAATATCAACATCATCCGGTCCTGCATTAGGACACTCTATCGGATCCACAATCCAATCTCCAATTAGTAATAAACATCATCGCGCTGTTGCTCCTCAACCTCAGGGTTCGGAGTCCCGCTACCATCTATGATAACGAACTACGCTTCTATCGCTACATTTATAAGGGTTCCCATAAGGGTTTTAACTGTCAGTACTACGTTAGGTAGTCCGACTATGAACTTGGCAAGAGTTCTTATTATCTTAGTGAACTTATTATCTTAACGTCCCATCATCTCTGAGGTTTATAACGCTTAGCTCTGATACCACTTCTGTAACACCCCCAGATCCGGGGTCGGGGATCCGGGTCGTCACGGTCTTTCTTTCCACAATATCACTTCACTTAATTAATAATAATAACCTTATGCTGTGACCCCACACTAACACACACCACAACCCGTTATAGTCTCAGAGATGAAATTTAAATAAGTACAAGTCTTTGAATCCACAATTTAAAAGTTATTACAACCCAAAATGATTACTTGATAAATTTACAGTTAATTGCCATTATCTACCACAAGTTATAATTATACATAATTTGATTCTCAAAAATAGAATGCCTGATCTACCAATAGATCTACCTCTGCAGCTATAGCAGCCACAACATCATCGGGAAGACGCGGGACGCTTCCCACGCGCTTGCGCTGGGTCTGCTGGAGTCTGGCCATCTTTCCTAACTGTTGTTGTGTGATGAAGAAATAAAGTAAGAGTGAGCCTTACAGCTCGCAAGATAATATATAGTGATAACAATAATATAAGTATCTAAATGGATACTTACTAGAATCTTTTATCAAGTGTAAGATAATTACTTACTAGATATAAGTAAAAACAAGGGATGAAGTTACCAAATACTTCACTATACTTATATAATTTATAAAGCTACTTGAACTACCACTGTTCAAAGTATAAAGAGTTTTCAACAGTTCATCACATAGATGAGACTCCAAGACAAGATTTGAATAGATTAAATCTTTGAAATATTATTAAAGGAAATGAAGTCATGATATACTTCATTAAGTTCTGATATATATATATATATATATATCCACATATACATCTTCTTTATACAATTTTCTGAAAACCTCTGTCATGTAAAGTATGAACAGAGTTCGAAATATCCAATAAATTTGGAAAGGAAAAGAATTTTGGCATAAACCAGATATCTTGCTGATCAGGCAAAGATACCCATAAGTAACCTTTTCTACTAGTAGATGGACGAATTCCCCACTGGTCATCACCCTGGTCTCAATAGGACCTTATGCTGGACTGCCACTCAGCCACTTATGCATTTGATGGACTCCCACTGAGCCACTTACACTATTATGGACGCCCACTGAGCCCATGTTGCTTATGCCGACTCAATAGATGGACTTACTTCCCGAACGTTGGGTAAGTAATCAAGTCATTTACCAAAACTGCAACCGTGTTGCGAATATAAAATACACCACAGAGCCGGATCCCTCAGGTTTTGAGCGAGTATTTAAATCCCCTTAAAAAGGAAGATCTTAAATATAAAAATGAGTTTTGGGATCCGCTTTAACTTTTAAAAATCATTTTGAAGACTCGAAAACACTTTATAGAGTGTTTGGAGTAAAGCTGATTTAATGAAGTAAATCAGTCCCCAGAATATTTAGAAAATGACTGAATATTATTATTTTACATAATATTCCCATAAAGAATAATCTTTATAAAAATAATTGAAGTAGAAGTATTAAAACTTATACTTGAAATGGATATTAAATAACCAAAGATATACTTATATGAAAGTACTATCTTTATTTGAATAATCGAAAATAAGTTTGATTATTTACACCTTATTCTTTAATAAAATAAAGAACAAATCTCAGCAAATAATCGGAGTCATAGATCCTCAAATGATTATTCAAAAATATTCATTAAATAATATAAACTGAGTCATAAGCCCTCGAATGAATATTCAAATAATATTCAGATAATAAAATAAAAGGAGTCATAAGTCCTCGAATGAATATTCAAAATAATATTCATTTAATATAAAGGAGTCATACGCCTTCGAATAATATTCGAAATAATATTCAATAATAAAATAAAGTTAAAGTTATCGAATAAACCTTATTCGATTAATAGTTTTGGAAACTATGACCATATATATATAAGTATATATATATATATATATTTATATCCATATATACAAAATCTACTCGGGATCCTCGACTCCCGGTTTTAGAAAATATTTTCACCTTTGGGTCCCTATACTAAGGGTATATGCAAATTACCGCTATCCTCTAACATAGGTATTATCAACTGAATCAACAGATATATATGGAAGGAATACGAAACAGGCATGCATATATATATACCATAGCAGCATGCTTCAATATATTGCAACATTTGCTAATTAACCAACATGCATCTATCGCAAGATAATGCAAATACATATATTCATCACAACAACAGTTATAACGGGTAGAAAACTTGCCTGAGCGACTTGGGGTGATAAAAGGCTCGTGACGAGTCTGGTAACCTATAAACAACAAGTAAGTTGGAATTAAACCAAAGTCACTTGTAAATCTATACTTTAACTAACTTAGACTCTAACGCTTATTTTGCGCTTACTGACTCGCTTAAGTCACTCGGGTACCCTCGGCTCCACCATTTTTAATAATTTAACCTTTATGAGTTTTAAGGCGATTCCTTCGCGAGTGTCTTACTAACTACCTAGCACACTTACCATAAATGTTTCATACATTAATTAACCCTTTTTGGTCTTTAACCTATGTTTCAAAGTAAGGCGAGGGGAAAAGTTTCGTTCGTGAAACGCCGTTACTTGAAACGGTCGTTTCTCCTAAACCGTGCATCGGAATCGAACGAACTACATATCAAAACGAAGCTCGTAACATGAGCTATCTAAACATGGCAATGGTCATAATCTAGCAGGGGGTTCTCGGGTCCTAATGTTATGCACAAAAATAGTCTAAAGAAAATCGGACGTTACGACGGCTATGTTTACGCGATTTCCCAATTTAAAACCATTCAAAACCAACCACAATTCAACCTCAAATCAAACACACAACCAACATCCATCCAAACCACATCATAACAGCCCCAACAAATCCACATTAACCATTTATACTTATTCCCCACATGAACTAAAAGCTTTACTTAGGTTCTTTAACTAATTATCAAGATTTACAACTCCAACAATACCACAAAACCAACTAATCTCTACAACTCAACCAAACTTCAAATAATCAAGCATCATACTTCACATATACTATATCAATCATATTCAATCCTAATTACTCAAAACTAAAGCTAGGGTTTGTAGTTTATACCTTCCTTGGAGAGTGGAGAATCAAGAGAATGGCTTGGAATCACCCTTAAAGTCCTTATCCAAGCTTAATCTAAACAAAACTTCAAGAACACAAATTTTAGTTCTTGAAAAACACTATTCACCATCTTCTTTCATGATTTATAGAAAAAGATTGGCTTGGAATTAGAAGCTTAAACTTATAGGAAGTATGTAACTATCCATGGGGAAGCTTAGATAATTACCTTGCTAAATAGTAAGTGGTGGAGCTTGGATCTTCAATTTTTAAGAAATGGGCCGAGAGCTAGCTTGGGAAGAAAGAGATTTTTGTGTTTTGTTTGATGAAAAATGAAATGTTTGCTTGGTTGGTTGATTTTTTGTTGTTTGTTTTAGTAAATTACCTAGTTGCCCTTGATTTTGTGTGGTTAAAAAGTCACCACATTTCCTTCCTTCCCATGTCATGCCCATGTCATGTTGTGATGTCATCCTTCCCTCTTTGTCCTCCTCTCATTGGTTGGGTGACATTGTAATATCCGGGATATAACGTGTAATTACTTTTACTATTAAATAATTAATATGTGTGTTCAGTACCTCTTCTGTGAGTTAATTGTTAAGTGATATATGTACTTGAATATTCAAAAATAATATTAATTGAGTATTTTAATTTTTATATGTCCCAAATAAAATATAGATAATTGTTATATCTTCCTAATTATTTTTATGTGGATTTATAGATTTATAAGAATCATATGAAATTTTTAAAATCTTTTTCCGAATAATTAAAATCTATTTTATAAAAACGGGAACCAACCGACGTCAACCGTTGTTACGTTTTTGGAACCCGAAACTCTTCCGAGAACTCCTTCCTAACCTAATTGTAATATTCCGAGCATTTTCCATGTTTCGACTTTTTCGATCCGGCGTACGGTTTGTCCTGCGCGGGTCCCGGCACAACATTTTCGATACAATATTCGTTTCGGTAAATTAATAAAACCCGTATTTTCGATAAACGGGAGCTTTTTATTAAACTATCCCAATTATCACTTCGTAGTACGTGTAACTGGGTGCTGAGACCAAGACTGCAGTACAAGTTGTACTGATTTGGATAATTATCCCGAAAACCGATACCGTTTGGATCAGTTTTTATAAATAAACGTACCATTTTATATCCGGAATGATCCAACGGGATACTAATTTTCCGTAATTATAAATAGCCTTTTACCGTATTTTATTTCGTATCAAAATCAATTGCAGACAGATAAATATATAATTTTACAGAGAAAAATCATATATTCATAAACCTTTCTGAGAATCAAACCAACTTTTGAAGGTGTTAGTGATCTTTGTTTGAAAAGCTCGAGTACTGGATTTGAAGGTCTTGAGAAGCTCTATCAGAATCTGTAATCCATACACCTGCAGAATCAAAGGTTGAATTTCTAAAAATTTAATTATTTTCGAATTTATTTTATTAAAAATATGAATTTTTGTTCGGATGATTGGTTGTATGATTTGATGATTGCATGTTGTAGAGCTTGTTTTCCTGATGATTTTCATATGTCATACGTCTGATTTGGAGTTCAATAACATGTTCAAATTTGAGTTTGATTTTTGAATTTTAAAATTAGGGTTTATAACCCGTATGAATGTTCTTAATTGAAATTTGGGGGTTTCTTATTATGTGATAGATTGATGTTGTATTATAGTGGGTTGTGTTCTCTGTGAAATTTGCAATCCAGTCGTATAAGTTTCATGAACCAACGAGGTCTGTAGAGAAGGGAGTTGTGTTTTGAAGTTTTCCGATGTTCGCCGGAAACTGGAAAATTTCACGGCCAAATTCCGGCCAACTCAGGGATTGTTAGGTTGTTTTGATTGCATGGTTGTGTTCCTGGTGTTGTGTAGATGTGATCTGGAGCTTGTGGCAAGGTGAGGAGGCCGGAATCGTGTTCTCCGGCCACCCCTGTGTTTTCCGGCGACTGACTGTAAAAATTGCAGTTTGGTCCCTGAACTTTTGAAAACGATGCAGTTTGGTCCCTGTAGTTTCCAGACTTTGCAAAAATAGGATTCCTGTTTTAAAAATGTTTAAAAATCATATTTCCTATTTATTTTTATTATAAAAATTCGTTTTTAATTTCTGAAAATTCTAAAAATTATTATTTTAATTTCGAAAATTATTTTTAATTCACAAATAAATCTGAATTAATTATTTAATTAATTTCAGTTAATTTTTAATTGATTAATTAGTCAATTAATTCGAAAATTAATTGATTAATTGATTTAATTAATTATTAATTGATTTTTAATTAATTATTTAATTAGATTTAATTATTAAAAATGATTTAAAAATTCTGAAAAATAGTTTCGAGCTTTAAAATATTATTCTAAATTATTTTCAAGGCTCGATAATTATTCTAAAATTGTTTCGGAGCCAGAATTGGCCAACCGAACCCTGTTTATTAACCCGAAATTGATCCAACGACCCGTTTTAATTCCGAAAAATGTTTTAAAAATTATTTTAAAATACCAGAAAGCCTATTTATGACCGAGACCTCTTTATAAATGATATGTCTTTGATTACGTGATGTATTATGTGTTATACGTGACTGGGTGTTTGACTATCGGTCTATATACTCGACATTTACTTGGTTATTGCATAGATTTCAATCCGTTAATCGGATTTGGGTAAAACGAAGGGTAGATAGAAGTGTGCGTTGAATAGAATCTTGTGAGTTGATAATTGATAGATGCTTATGATATGTGAGCAGAAGAGGCAAGGCGTAGGAAAGGAAAACAGGTAGTTGAGGAGTAAGACGATTGTGATTGGAAGCGAGTACAAAGCAGTAAGCTAATTCCAGGCAAGTGTTCTGAACTTTCTCGAAATATTGTAATTCTTGATAGTCTTGTTGACCTTGCAAGTGCTTTGAAGCACGGAAACCGAAACCCTGATTTCAGTTATTGTTCTTGAGCTATGAACCATATTCTTTCTAAGCCATTGATTATTGTAAACCCAAACTTGAACCTCAAGTATAAGATACTATTCCATAAATACATGCAAACAAAATCCCAAACACTGAACTGAATTACTTATACATTCAACCATTGTATCCTATGCTTTGAGAGCCCAAATCTTTGAAACCCTGAAATATTGATTCTTTTGTTATCCAATTCTTTCATTTCCCAGCATTCAAGCTTGTAAACTACTTTATTGATCCTTACAAAGATTGAAACCCTTTCATTATTAAACACTCATTGTTGTTAATGATTCTGGTTATTGTTTATTATTGCATATTCTGTTATTATGTTAGAATTGGATTATTTTTATAAAATTGTGGACCAGATTCGTGGTCAGACCATATAATGGTCAAGTTAGGCCAATGTGTGCCTTGGATCCAGTAGTTAGAGCAATGCTGTGTGCCTTGCTCGGGGTTAGTGCGTGACTGATCAGCAGCCTAACCTTGGTTTTTAAATTAAAAGTATATTATCCAATTCTGAATCATAATCCAATGATCACTTGATATCATAATCGTAGTCACCTGATGATCATTATTCTCAGTTTGTTATTGTGACTTGCTGAGCTAGTTAGCTCATTTGTGCGATGTTGTTTATATTCTTTCCAGTTAAAAAGGAACCAGTTGGTAGCAAGGATCCCCAGTCCAGCGCGAGAGCTAGGGGTTCAGGTTGAGGAAGCTGAGCTAGTAGGCTTCTTTTGGAATAATTTAAGATTGTAAAAGTTTGTAATCATGTTTAATACTCAGTTTGAATTTGGAATAGTTGGGATTTGAACGGTTTGTAATATTTTAGTGTGTTGGCTTGTGTGCATACTTTAACCTGTCGCGGTCCGTGGTGGTTGATAAGTAGGGTCACTGCATATATTATTATTATCTTTATTATTGTTATAAGCAGATTATAATTAAGGTGTGTGTGTGGACCCCAAACTTCTGACCCGGGTTTGGAGGGCGCCACAGACATCACTCACTCTAATCCCTTTGATTAACTTCCTAATTGTTTGCCTAATGACCGCTGATCTGTTATACGGTTCGCTTAACTTTCGTTCTCGTTTATCGTTTAAAGGATCATACCCGGGATCTTATTACTTAGGTTCCTTAACCTTTCTCAATACATTATATTCCTTTTTATGATCCTCTATTATAATCCTTTAATTTAAATCCTTTTTATCCTGTTACCTTATACTCAATTCTCTCCGTATCTAGTGGGTTTCCGGGAAAAATCAAAGTGTTCGGATTTGGATTCTGACGATCTTTACATACACTTATATCCCATATAAAGTACTAATAAAATCTCAGAATATCCATATCAGAACCCCTACATAGTGTGGCATGAAAAGTTTTCTCATTCAACAAAAACACTATTCATAAGGGTTTCAAAATTTCCCAAAAATTGGGGTTATTACAAATACTGTGGATGAAACAAACATTGGCAGAATATAACACAAAATTTGTTGTAATCTCTATTTTGTGTGATAATACGAGTGCTATTAAATTAAGTAAAAATCTCGTGCTGCAATCTAGATCCAAACACATAGATCTGAGACATCATTTTTTACATGATCATGACAACAAAGGCGATATAAAAATGACTCATATTGAAACTGAGTATAACATCGCTGACATCTTTACAATACTGTTAAATTCTGACAGGTTCACTAAACTCCGTTTGGATTTATGAATGTTGAAATATTTAAAATAAATAATATGTTCTCAAAATATATTATTTATATTACGGGTAAACATTTATATATATCTATTTTAAAATAAATTTTTTTTGCTACTATATGTTAATTCTCTCAATAATTCAATATTACTTATTGATCAGATTTTGAGAAATTAAATGAACTAAGAGCATTGAAAAGAAATTTATTTTAAAATAATTTAAATATTATTACTCATTAAAATATTAAAATTATTTTCTAAATATATACATATATATATATTAATTCGAAAATAGTTTTTAATTATTTTTTAAAAACATAAATTATTTTCTATTTTATTTAGTTAAAAGCCCAGCCCATTTGACAAATAAATCTATAACCCTTTAAAAACATTCGGGCTTCAAATTCTTTCAGACCATTTAAACAACCCAGCCCATTTTTTAACCTTAAAATCTATACCGTTCAATTCTATCAAGATCTAATCCTAACCGTTAAAATACATAAATATATATACACCCATTTAGGGTTTACACTGTTCACTCAATATCTCCTCTCGCCTTCTTCTCTCTCGTTTTCCTCTCAGAAACCCTAGCTGCCATTCTCATTTTTCCGATGAGTTCATCGACTTCTTTCTCTCAAAACCCAATCAAAACCTTCATTTCAGATGCTATACATATACTCGTAAACGATTTAATTAAATCAAAGTTTAGGGTTGGGCAAATCGAAATGATTTCGATTAATATACTCGAGTTCAAATCGATTGAACTAGGGTTTTGAATCGAAATATACATGCACACATATTTATATATATATATATATCCAACTATAATTCTACTGAAATCGGTGAATTTTAAGACCCTAACTGGATGTTTTGAGCACTTTTTGCAGGATAAACAAAGAACAAGAACAGAAGAGTGATAGATCGAGAAGAAAAGTGAAGATTGGTGAAGGAATCGGCTCGACTCAGTTGAGTCAACTCGGACGAGTTACCGAGTTAACTCACTGAGTCACTCAACTCGGGGTCAGACGAGTTGAGTCAGGTAAGTATCCATGAATGCTTCAAGGCCATGGACTCAGGTACATCTTTTAATTCGAAGCTGATTATTGTGTGACTATTTGGATTATTCAAAATAAACTATTTTGATGATTAAACTTTGGATTGCTTGGTTGTTTGAGTTCTGATTCGCTGTTTTAATTAAACAAAGTTTTTTTGATTTTGATCCCTATGCATGAACTGTTATAGTACTTATTTGAGTTATCAACTGTGTATTGATGAAATTCTATGATTCAATTAAATATTCATTTCAATTTTGTTGGATTATCTGAGTTATCAGTGGTGTATTGATAAATTTATCTTGACTTGATGTGGAACTCAATTTTGTTGGATTATCTGAGTTATATGTGGTGTATTGATAAATTTATCTTGACTTGATGTTGAACTCAATTTTGTTGGCTTATCTGAGATATCAGTTATGGACTAAAGGGATTATTTGTATTTAATTTGATTAAGTAATGAATCAGTTTGTTTTTGGTTAATTAGATTTTTAAGCCAGACATGTGTTATTTCTGGTGCTTGAGAATTTTGATAGATTAAATCACTAAACCAGTTTAACTTAAATTGGAAGTATTTGCTTCAAGGCTATGGACTGTTGAGAAAACTGACTTAGTCTGTTATATGCTTAATGTATGATCTCAGTCTGATTGTTTATGTGTTTTAATTAAGAAGCAAGATTTAATTTATGATTCAAGTTTGTTCTTGTGCATGGGTATATTGATTCACTAAGCAATACCAATCTAGTTCCTTGCCATTAATGTGTGAACTGGTGGAATTAACATGATCATTTGTTAATCATTTAAATATATATGACTAGTCTTGTTCACTTTAAACGATAAATTGAAAATATGAATCACGATAATATGATTGTTTGATGGTTGATTAGTAGATTCTTAACAACTGTGAAGTAATAATACTTTTGGTATGAACTCTAATCAGATCAATGACTGTCTATCTTAACTGATCATCTGAAATAAGATTATTATAAGAGTTCTCTGTGATGTGTTATGAACTACTGCTTCTTGACTCTGTGAATTACACAGTTTATAACTTGTCTTGATGAAATACAGTGAGTAGTATATTAATCAACTTACAAAATTAAGTGATTGATTGTTTTGAATGAAATATATAAATCAAATGTGAATCTGTGATAACACAGTGGAATGATAATTAACTTAAAACAGTTATGTGCAGTACTCAAGGTTTTGTATGAGTTTTGGTTTATTTGGCTGAGCAGACTTGTTAAAATTATTTGTTGATTTATAAGGAGTGACTATTGCATTTTTCATGTAGCTTAATCTCAATCACACACAAGGCCCTAACATTAAGACCTGGTTGGGATTCCTGTTGAGAAGCCTAGTATCTGGATCACTGATGAAACGGCCACTTTAGAAATTAGGGGCATCTATGCATTTTACAAGTATATGAATGCTAAATGTATGTGCTAAATTATCTATTTGGTGAGTTGATGGCATCTTCTATCTTTGTGTATAGATGTTACATTGTTATTTGGTTACTGATGGTTATATGAAGTGGAGATTAAACAATCATACCCATGACTGCACTTCATTTCTTCTCTGTGCATTCATTTTCCTCCTGTATGGACTCTAGACACTCTCAATTTCACCTCATGAGAACACCAATGCTTCTCCCTTTCATTGATATCATTGATGGGAGATCATTAACCAATTCTCCTCAATAGTCACATGAATCACTTTTCCCAAACTACAATCATCACTATCCTCACCATAAAAAAGCAAAAACACAACAACATCACACACCAAGCACCTTTATATCATAGCACTCATGAAAATACACAAAGAGTTAGGAACTCTAACTCAAACCAAGTGATTAATGCCACTCCTCTAAACCTTGCACCACCATCACTGCCATACATACACTTAACACCACCCACACTTACATTGGTCAAACTGACCAATTCTGGTAAACTTAACAGAATGTTGAAGAACATTCAAACTGGAATGATGATTGAAGTTGAGCAAATGGGTGAACTCTTTAAGATAACCATGGCTGTTAAATGGGACAACTTTGTGTTCTATAGAGGTAGGAACTATCATGTGCATCTCATAAGTGAATTTTATGTGAACATGAAAGTCTGTCAAAGGGATGTTGGTGTCTATTTTGTTGAGTCTTATGTGCAAGGGATTAATTTAAAAGTTGATAGTAATTATATCCATAAGGCCATGAGGTTAGGAAGCCATACTTTGCAAAAACCATGCATCAATATCTTTGATAAGTTTGTCTTTGATCAAAAGGAGTTTGAGTTGTATGTTGGTCTCTTCTGTGATGATGATGTGCATTTGGGTCTCTGTGAGTCTAACTGGGATATACACTTTAAACACTTCACACACACATATCAAAAACTAGCTTTCATACTTAGGGCAAACCTTCTCCCTAAACCAAAACAAGATAGAGTTTTTGATTTTGTTGATCTTAAGGTAATGTTTCAACTAGTAACTAATAAGGTTGAGTTTAACTTGAGTTATGTCATAATTTTAAACATGATAAATGGGTTTTATGAAGAATACATGCCATATGCCTTGCTTATGACCTCTCTGTTTGAAATTAATCAAGTTAAACTAATAAAAACCTTTGCTAAGAAAATTGAATACTTTAATGTTGAAACTCTTTACCAAAATAAGGTCCCCTTGAGTGTGTGTAAGCCCCAGCCTGTGAATCTGATTAAAATGCCTAAAATTGTTAATCTTGAGAAAACCAACAATGAGATTAAAGTGCTAAAAGTTGAAATAAACAGTCTTAAAGTAATCAATCTTAAGTTGGTCAATAGGAATTATTACTTAGAAGAAAAGATTCTTAGGAAAAAGGCCTTACTTGAGGATTCTGAAGCAACCTCAAGAAGGCATGTGAGTGAGACGGCAATTGAGCCTATCTTGACATTTCTTCAATAAATTAAATACTTTATATTGTGAATTTTCCGTGGAATTTCATTTCTTAATTCTTTTACTTGTAGCATCCAAGTGCTGGAAGAAAACCTAAAAATATCATAATCGTCCTCCTGAGCGCATGGATTTCCTCTTACTAACTGCTAACCTCGTGATCCATTATCTTCTCTTGACATCTCCTTATTTTTCCCTTAACACTTCAACTGAAAGGTCATACTATCCATTCTTGCTTCTTTTGGATTATAACCTCCGACTTCCAATTCTAACTTCTAAAATTCCCTAGAAAATTCTTCCGGTATAGATTCTATGTCCGTTATTGCTTTCCTTTATCTTTGCTTTTCCTCGTGAATACATACTTCAACCTCTTATGGCCCGTATAAATCTTACACCTTTCTCCATACATATCATGTTTCTCAATCTTTCAAAGCGCATGTTATTACTGTTAATCCCACATTATGAGTAGGATACTTCTGCTCATAAGGTTTCGGTTGTCTGGATGCATATACAATAACTCTATTGTGCTGCATCAACATACATCCTATCCCTAATGAGAAGCATCACTATAAACTACCAAACCTCCTTGATACTTTTAAATTGATAAAACAGGTGCTGAAACCATTCTTTCATTTAACTTCGCAAAACTTTCCTTCACCCTTCTCCACTTCACAAAACTTCTTGCTTTTCTTAATTAGCTTCATCAAAGGTATTGCAGCTTTAAAGAATTCTTGCGCAAATTTGCAGTATAACCGGTCCATGGTAAAACTTCTTACTTTGTTGGTGCTTTTAGCCTTTCTTTATTCATAGTAACTTTAATTTCTACTGGATCTCCTTTGGTCTCCTCCTCACTGATTACTTATGCTCTTTATCATCAAAACTTTCACCTTGCAAACTTTACATAAAGCTTCTTTCTTCTCCGACTCCTCAGTCATCATTAAATGCTTTGCATGGTCCTCCGTTGACTTTAAGTATCACAATTATAGCTTACTCGGATATTCCTTAAAGATGCTGTCCATCCCGTTCAAATAATACTGGTATATTAGTTAATATAAATGACAATACGAGAACAGTACTTAGTTCTGAAAATAATCCTTGATACATCCATAGGTTTAATCTTTAGTTGGTGAAATACTAAGTCTTAAATCGATTTTATAAAAGTACTTTGCTTCTTTCGTTTGATCAAACAAATCATTGGGTCAAGGTAACAGATACTTGCTTTTGATAGTAAACTTTTTGAGCTTTCGCTAGTCGACGCATAATCTCATACTTCCATTTTCTTATTAACAATTAGTAATGGTGTACCTTATAGGATATGCTGGGTCTAATCGCTTTTGCTTCGAACATCTCTTGTATTTACTTTGCTAACTTCCTCATTTTAACTGGTGCCATTTTGGATAAGGCCGTAGTTACTAGCCTCGTCTCAGGCGCTAAATCAATCGCGAGCTTCTTTTCTCTATCGGGGGAAAAAATGTTGATACTTATCTAAAACATGTCTTGAAACTTGTTAGGTCACACACACACTGTAGAGGGGGTGAATACAGTGTATAGTACACTCAAATCGAACTTTAAGAACTTAAGTAACAGAAAACAAACTTTATTGAAACAATAAACTCTGTTACAGTATGGAACTGTTACCTCTCAGTGATGAACAAATATCACGAGAGCTGCTAGGGTTACAATGAATAATCTTCTCTAATAATGATAACACTTATAGTGTAAACCCTATGTCTGTGTTTATATACTACACAGTTGCAAGATAATCGCTAATTGATATGGAATATAATTCTGCTTCCTAAAATATATCAATCAGATATCTTTTCTTCCAAATATTCCATTCTTTACAGAATTCCTTCTTCATGCATATCTCTTCTTATGTTTATCTTGATCTTCTTTCCTTTAATCAGCTACTGTCCTTATCTGATCGTCCTTCAACACTTAAGTTCTGATATCTATCTTCTGATGATTATCTCCTGATAACATAAGTACTGATATCCTTAAGTCCTGACTTCCAGTATAAGTACTGATCAACAGTTAAGTACTGATTTATCCTGTTCAAGTAAGATCTGAAAACTAAACATAAAACATATTAGCCATGACATTATCAAATATATCTAACAATCTCCCCCAACTTGTAAATTAACATAATATACAAGTTTAACAGATATTTGATGATGTCAAAAACATTAAGTACAAATGCATGAGAATTAGACTAGATAACTACAACTTACAGTCCTTAAAGCTTTTACCAATTTCAACTTCTGATAACAACTTCAGTTGGACATTGAAAATTTTAAGTTTGGGGGTGATAATGTAAGGTTTAGTAATGTGTTGTGTTCATATAGAATCATATTGCATGTTTAGTGTAGTTTATTCATATTTTTGCATGATTGTTCATATAGTTGTTTGTATTTTTTTGTTTTGCATATGTGTTCATGTTATTATGTGAGTCCAATTAGTTGCATTTGCATGTATATAATATGATCCCGTAGGATGAGCTCTTTCTGATTGATTTGTTGATGTTAATTTGAGTGTAGTGATAACTGAGGTTAAACAATGATCAAATGAGATGATTCAAAGGAATCAAGTTTCTTTTTAACTAATCATTAGAATTGGATATTCATTTTAAGTTTTAAAAACCAAGGTTAGGCTGCTGATCAGTCACGCACTAACCCCGAGCAAGCACACAGTACTGCTCTAATTACTGGATCCAAGGCACACATTGGCCTAACTTGACCATTGGTATGGTCTAACCACGAATCTGGTCCACATATATAAAAACTATCCAATCCTAAAGCAGTTCAATATGATAATAATATGATTCAATAAAACAAGATCATAATCGATGATGGATCATAATCGATGATGGTTAAACATTTGCATAAAAACGTAAGGAAATTCATGGATATCTCAAGGGTATATCAGGGTATGTATAAGAAAAGGTTTTCAATTTGTACAAGGGTCAGGTATCAGACCAGTAATGATTTTTCAGGATATGGTTCTTTGATGTTATTAAGAATGATTGGAGTATAAAAGTTTCTGTGTTTTCAAATCATTCTCTTTCAGTGTTTGGTGTTTGGTAATTATATCTTTGAAGAGTAGTACTATATTTGTATGGTTTGGTGTCTGAGGATCAACAAAGGACGGTTTGCAAAGAATAAGACTTATGGCTCAAGATCAAGAAAGAATCAAGGTTTAAGGGTAAATAGTTTGAAGCATATGCATTATAAAACATTAGTTATGTTTAATAATAGTAACATGTTATGAAACAGTTCGAAAACATTGGTAATATATATTGAAGAAAAGTTCAGAAATACTTGCCTTACAGGCTTTACAACTATTACTGATCAATTCTGGGCCAACTCTGCCGCTTAGGCTTTTACGTCCAACCACTATATCACTCTGGATTCGACCTCAACACTTAAGTCCTTTGATTGGGACCTGACTGAGCTTTTCGACTCATCACCAACTATCTTTCATCTAATTCCAATTCTCGGTCATTCCGACTAGAACCTACAAGGTCGAAACATCCTAATTTAGACATTCGATTATGCTTGACATATCCTCGCTAACAATCTACCCGAACGTTAACAAAATCCGACTCATAACATACTTCATATAATAATACACGTATAACTTAGGGTTCATGTTCTCAAAAATCGGTTCGGTGTTCATTTTCGGAAAATACCTATACTCTTTATTTTACGAAATTAGGGTTACTGTGTTTTGGAAAAAACATACAACACAACATACAACTGGGTTCTGTATAAAACATACATATATGTATTTACTTATATTAGCTCGACGTCCCGATAATCCTCAGATACGCTCCCGTAGTTCGATTTTCCGGAAATTGGACAGCGTCCCCTTTGTTTATCGGACTACCCGTCGAAACATCCATCGACGTCAATTCAATCACAACCAGATCTAAACCAACTATAATCCAATTTTCACAATTCCACAACCATTTCCATATGCATCTAATTATACGACTCATTTTATTTAATTTATAAAAATTAGGATTCAGAATAAATTCATCACCGTCCACCGTCGGCTCGCCGAGGCTCATCGCCGACGGCGATAAAATTTACGGGTACCCGATTAATTTCGGATTTCTAACATAAATTTCATCAATAAATACTAATTTCTTGCACACATCTCAATTAATTTCATCAAATAATTAAGAAAATCTCTGCAGAATTAACTGATAAGTTAATATCAGAACTAATTAAGATGAAATAGAAGCAGCCAGCACACACATGCTATACTTACGGTCACCTCGCCGGAAAATCCGGCAGTAACCGGCGGAAAATTACATACATACATACAACTATGTGCACACATGTATATATATAGATAGTATTAAACTACACATGACCGGAAAGTAGTCGGCGGTTGTCCTCACCGGAGGAGACTCGCGACAACAAAGCAGAGCAAGCAAAACAAGAACAAGGCGGCCGAAACAAAGTAGTAATCGGAAAAGGAAAAGCAATGGTGGCCTTATCAGAATCCGAGAGAAACAGATACGGGGGTGGGGGTTTTTGGCGATAAGGGAACCGCACAAGGGTGTATACCCGTGTGTGATGCTTGTGTGTTCTTGTTTTTTTTGTTTTTTTATATGATGTACAATCAATGCAGTACAAGTAATAGTACAACTGGTAGTACGACTCCTGTAATTCAAATACATATATTGAAAATTCCGAGACCCGGTTAATCCCGAAATTCAAAACTAACGGACAAAGGTGAACGCGAACATATTTTTGAAAATTATGGAAATAATCTTAAAATGTCATAAATATCCCAAAGTTTACAAAAACATAAATTTTGTAATTTTAAAATAATTTTTAAAAGGCAGTTTATACCTGCTTTTAACAAATAAACGAAACAACGCGCGGGTAAAATTAATCCCGAAAATTTCCAAAATAATTTTAAAATTCCCGGAATATTCCAAACTTCAATAAATATGAGTTTCATAATTTTTGAAGAATTCTAGAATTAAATATGGATTTTACAAATAAAAGCATTCAGAAAATCATTTAAAGATAAATAATTAATAAAATATTGGTTTCTCAATTTTATAAAATCCTAAAAATAATTATTGTAATTATAAAATCATAAAAACAATGTTAGAAACATTTTCAATATATATGCAAATAAATTTGCACTAAATCCACTTTTTTGAAGGTGAAAACAATTCAATACGATCCAATAATTAATCACGCGGACAACCCGGTACACCATAAATCACATATGGATAATAATCAAACAACACATAGCGGTCAAAACCAACACACATATTTTATTTATTTAATAATTTCCATAAGTACATAATTAGATAATTCAAAAATACACGAGTCGTTATAAGCACGGTCAAATTCCCTCCAATTCAAATGGAGGTTCCTATAACTGGTGAGGAACAACACCCTGTCACAACCACAGTGCAAACTGTGAGTTCAACTGTGACTCATGACACAGATGTTCCTGGCTCCTCACAAATCCAAACAACTGAACCCTCAACTTCTCAACCAACTCATCTAGTCTCCAACTGGCTACAGGAAGCTGCACCTTAATCTAATCTTGAAGATTTCAGGGTTGATCAGCTAGCAGAACTTGCACAGTTCTCTCATCAACTCCTAACCTCAGATATGTCTAACCAGGATTACCAAGCCATAATGTTTTCAGATCAAACAGATTTCCAAGAATAACAAGATAAAATTTTTAATAAAGCTGAACTGGATGGCAACTGTGATGCTTGGCTGAACAAGGACTACAATCTGGAGATGGAGGGTGTTTTAGCTAAATCCAGGGAAGATTATTTGACTATTTTGGGAAGCAATGCTAAAGCCTTAACTCCTGCTAAAGTTTATGATGCAATAAATGAAGTTTCCGAAGCCCAACTCAAAGCTTTCCATCTCTTTGGAAGAGATCTAGAACTAAAGCTGATTGGTCATGAAGACAGGGTACGAAGCTTCTAAATGAAAAGATGGATGAGATTATACCCTCTCAAGTCAAAATCACTTCAAAGTTTAAACATTTTGCTAAACATTTTGTTTAACTTGGATGATGATGAGCAGAAGAAAGATGTTCAAAAACCTTTCGGCTCAAATCCAAGTCAATCCTCTAGGAGGTGAGGAGAGAAGGAAAATGAAGAATGAAGACACTTCAGGACCACACCAACAAACCCTAAAAATCCAAATTAACCAAGCTCAACCCTCTATGCGAACAAAATCAAACACCAAACCACCTCAAACCTCTAAGCCTAAATATTTGTACAAACAGACTGTTAACTCCTTTCTAAAAATACCAATCACCTCAAGCCAAACATTTCTCAAGAAAATCACAAACCTACCTTCTGTCAAGCCATCACTCAAAGTTCATTACAAGTCTGTTGGGAAGAAACATAAAAAAGTTCAAGTTACTGAGAGGTCCATCTGAAATTATTTCAAGCAAAGTGATTTTCTACCTCTAAACTGGTGCAACTCAAATGAAGACTATTTTCAACAACTAGCTGAGAAAATAGTCATAGTTTGGGTTGTAACTAAGGGAAGTAAGAATCTACTATGAGGATAGGTCTTTCACATTTCTTGGCTTCTACTTAATGGATACATTTTCACCGACAGAAATCAATAGAATGATAAGCCTACTAAAGGACAAGGACACTGCAACCAGGGCATGGAGATCTATTTTAGCTTAATGGTTGATTGTGATGGAGGAAAGGAGAGCAAGAAATAAGGATGAATATGAGGAGAGGAAGAGGAAGTATGATGAGGAAATTGAGATGTACTTTAAAAGATCAGAAGAACTTAAGGCAAAAGGGATGAGCAGAAATTCCAAGGATGGAAGATTTCTAAATGTCAAAGCTGGCACATTTTCAAAGTTTAGGATTGATTTGTTGAGTGGTTATCCAAAGCCTGGCAGACTCAAACTTGTGGAAGCTCTAAGAGGGACACCAATAGTAGAGGAACTTGAAATTCTTATATATTTAAAGGACCTCATTAGAGAAGAAACAGGAGATACAGTATTTTTCTGATATGTGTGTCTGTTTAACTCATGAAATCACCTGAATGTATAAATGTTGTATTTGTGTCAGCTTTTATGTATTAGTCTAATTTTCCATTGTAGCTTGAGGTTAGTCTTGTTAACAGGTATGAATTTGTGATAAGATTAGAAATCTTCTCACAAATTAGGGGAGATTGTTGGGCAAGACATGCCTATACACTAACAAGACTCGGTCAAATTGACAACCCTAAGTAAGTTGTATTGAAATCTAAGTTTGTATTTTGTATTTAAAAATTTAAGTCTGTAAAAATGTAAATAGACTAGACTGGAGTATTTTTCTGTAAATACTCTCAAGCCTAAGAATAAGCTCTGGAAGAAGATCATGAAGATCGTGCCTCATAGAAAGTATGAAGAAGCTTGAAGTTGAATAAATCTGTTTTGTGAAAAACATTCTAAGTCAAGAAGTCTACAAGTCACAGATTAAGTATCATAGAGAAGTCATTCAAGAACTCCAGAATAACTTATCGAGAAGTCAAGGAAAGCTTATGGAGAAGTCTCAGAGATATCGATAAGGAAAACTGAATAAATGAAGATTGGAGATATCGACAAGTCATTTCTGCACTAGAGAACTCAGAGATATCGACAAGCAAAATTGAAGACATGAAGATTAGAGATATGGATAAGTCAGTTCTACATGCAGAAATTTAGAGATCTCGACAATCCAAATTCTCTTATAGAGAACTCAGAGACTTCAATAAGTCAAAACAACTATAGAGTGATGAGAGATCTCGATAAGCCATTATACTTTTCGAGATGTCAAGTTCTCTATATACCAAGCTAGAGATCTCGAGGTAAAAGTCAAAGTACAAAGTGCAGACCAGTTAAATATCCAAGATTATCAATCAATAAACAATCCAATCAATTGGATTGACAAGTCTACAAAAAGCAGCTTGAAGAGTACAAGATCAAAGGCCAAGATTAACTGGAAAAGTAAAGTCACCGGCAGGCAAGATTAGAAAAGATACACTAAGCCAGAAATAGAAAGATTTGGTTATCCAGAAATAGGGTTTAGTATATGTTATTGCACGCTGTGTAAAAAATAGTGTTTATTGTTCTATAAAGTAAACATTGGATGCTTTGTTTTAGATGTAACAATTTAGATTAGATATCTTGTATTCTCTCAAGGAAGAAGCTAAGCTCTTTATCAATAAAGAGCCTAGAAATTTTGTAGAAAGACATTCTTAATTTTAATATAAACTAAGTGAGTTTTAAAAGATTTGTGTTCACTATTGTTATATGTTTAATTTCAGTATTAACACATTTCACTTCCAAGTTTAATTTACTTTGTTCATCACCTTAAACCATTCAAGAAAAGCAGAAAAAAACAAAAACATATTCACCCCCTCCGTGTGTAATTCATTACCTAACACTGAGTTTTACTAGTGCAGAAATGACTTGTCGATATCTCAGAGATCTCTAGCGATATTTTGACTTATCGATATCTCTGAGATCTGTAGTTATAATTTGAATTGTCGATATCTCCAATCTTCATATCTTCATTTGGCTTGTCGATATCTCTGAGTTCTCTAGTATCTTTTCTTGACTTCTCGATAAGTCATTCTGGAGTTCTCGAATGACTTCTCTTAAGACTTAATCTGTGACTTGTAGATTTCTTGACTTAAAATGTTTTTCCTAAAATAGATTTATTCAACTTTAAGCTTCTTCACACTTTCCATGAGGCATGATCTTCATGATCTTCTTCCAGAGTTTATTCTTAGGCTTGAGACTGTTTACGGAACCATACTCCAGTCTAATCCAATTTACACTTTCACAGACTTAGATTATACAATACAAAACGCAAACTTATATTATCATATAACTTACTTAGGGCTTGTCAATTTGACATAGTCTTGTTACAGTACAGGCTTGTCTTACACCAATCTGCCCCAATTTGTGAGAAGATTGCTTGACACAAATTCATGTCTATTAACAAGACTAACCCCAAGCTATAATGAACAATTTAAACTTTACATACAAACTGACAGAAACAAAATGTTTAACATTGAGTGGTAATTGAAGTTTTAACAAGGCATTCATTATATAAAATCTCCATAGTCTGGCTCCTTTCTAATGAGATCCTTAAGAGTCACTAACACTTCCATTTCTTCTATAATTTCAGTTCCTCTTAAAGCTTCCACAAGCTTGAGCCACTCATCTAATGAATAACCATTTAAGTAACAGCTCTAAATTTGGAGAACCTGCCAATCTTTATGTTCAGAAAATGTCCATCTTTGGAAGGTCTGCTCATCCCTTTTGCTTTAAGCTCATTTGATCTTTTCTCAATTCTTGAAAGTTCTTCTGCATACTTCCTATCTTTTTCTTCCTTTTCAGCCTTTGCCATTGGATTTTTCTCATCCCTTTCTTTCACTCATACACAACATACAGCTCTTCAGAACCTTGTAATTGTATCCTTATCCTTCATCAAACTGATCACTCTTTTGAATTCTGTGGTTGAAAGTGTGTCCATTAGGTTGTTTCCAAGTAAAGTGAAAGAACCATCATCATAGTAAATTATGATTTTTGTATATGATACAACCCAAAATCTGACTATTTCTTCAGCTAGCTGTTGAAAATATTTTTCATCTATGAGGCACCAATTAAGTGGCAGAAAGTCAGATTGATTATAGCAATTCCAGAAAGATCTCTCAGTAACTTGCAATTGCTTTGTTTTTCTCCCAACAGATTTAAAGTGAGTCTTGGTTGGTGGTTCAAATGAAGGTAGGTTTGAAATTTTCTTTAGGCTAGTTTGGCTGGTAGTGATAGGGATTTTGAGAAGAGAGTTTGCAGTTGGCTTATATAAGAATTTTGGCTTTGAGGTGAATGATGGTTGAGCGTTTGAGCTAAAAGGTTTAATGAGTTGAGCTTGGTTGATTTAGATTGGTAGGGATTGTTTTTGTGGTCCTGAACCATCTTCCTTTTTCTTCTTTCTACTTTCATCTCCTTTCTTCCTCTCATCTTCCTTCTTCTTTTCATCTCCTTTTACTTTCATCCTTCTTCTTATCCTTGCTGCCAGTTGCTCTTATAGATTGAATTGGATTTGAGCCAGAAGGTTTTTGTGTATCATGCTTCTTCTCATCATCATCCTTGTCATCTTTAAAATTGAATTGTGTGGTTGGCAACATGGTATCAGCATTTACAAGATACCTTTCAAGTATTCTGATCATTTCTTCATCTTAAATTTTCTTTTTCTTTTTGTATTTCAAATTAGATTGAAGTGTCATGATCAGCCTCATATTTCCTTTAACATAGTTCTTGGGAACATTGAAGATATTGCATTTCTTGGTTTGAGAACAGATGTAGGACACCCCTTTGTTTGGATATAGATAAGCTTCAGTAAAAGCATCTATTTGAGCCTTTTTGAGTTCATGAAGCAATTAGGTGTCCTATGTGATGATCACATGTACCTTGTCAATAACTACATCCAATTCAGATACTCTTAAAGTTCTGAGATTTGGAATAGACACTTGGAGACATCTGTCCACACCAGCATCATTGATATTCACAACAATTCTCTTCTCCAAGTAGTTATCAATTCTCACGTCCACTGCCCTAATGGAGTTGATGTTCTAGGACAATGCTCTTTTGTAGGTGATGTAGTTGTTTTGAAGAGACATCCTTAGGACTGCAAGAAGTTCACTGAATTCTTGATCTTGATTTGGTCTTTCTGCAGCCTTGATAAGTCTGTCTTTTCCTACATCTGGAAATGATTAAGCTTGTGAAGAATTTTTGCCAGTCTGAATAGGCTCTTTTGATTTACCAGCATCCCTGGATTGTTGAATCCTAGCTTCTATCTCCCCCTTAGTCTTGGAAACAGGCATGAGTACGGGAGTTGGTATTGTTGGCCTTATAGCTTCAGGTAATGAGGGAAATAGTATGTTGATCTTCCCTGTGATGGCTCCCAAAGCCATAAAATTCTGTATTTGGAGATGCTTGTGAGAGTTCACCAGGGTTTTGATGTCTGTTTGTTGACTCGACACAAAAGGTGTGAGACCTTGTACTTGTGCACTAAGTCAGTTATTTGAGTTTTGTAGAGAAGACACTTGTTGTTAAAGTTCTTAAACTTGTATGTGAGATGAGGATTGGGATGTGGAGGAAGTAGAAACTCCAAATATATCCTGCACAGCCTTCTTAATTTCTTCCATGAGCAAGGCTGAAGTAGTCTAGCTGCTAGAATGCATTTGATCCAGCTTCATCCTTGAATCATTTGAGTGAGTGATATGTTTTTGAACTTGGTCATGCAGGGATACAAATGAGGTTTTTAAATTCTTGACACTTGAGTCAACTCCACTTCTCATACCTAGACAGTTGATCAGCAAAAGTTGTGAATTTATTCTTGATCTCTGTCTGTGAGGGAATAATTTTATCCATATTTTCTCTAACCATCTTCATTATCTTGTCTTGATGCCCAGTTAGAGTAATTTTAAGTGCTTTTCCAAAGGTATGGAAAATTTTGGTTTGATCCTTGTATACCTCATTCACTGCATTATACACTTCATGTGGGGTTAAGGATCTAGCATTTCTCCCCAAGATAGTTAGATACTCTTCCTTGAATTGGGCTAATACAGCATCCATTTTAATAGTAAACTCTTTGTCCAGCCATTTCACAGTTTGCATCCTGACCAGCTTCATCAACAATTTTAGCTTGTTGTTCTTCAACATCTGTCTGGTAGGATAATATAATGGCCTAGTAGTCTTGATTTGACATGTTGGATGTGGGAAGCTGCTATGATAATTGAGCAAGGCCACCAAGTTGGTCAACCATGAGATCAACAACTGTGGAAGGTTGAGAAGCAGCTCCTTGTAGCCATTGATATATTAGGTGAGGTTCTTGTGGTTGAGAGGTGGAAGGTTGATTGGTTGGGTGAGAGGGAGATAAGTTTACAGAACCACCTGTGATAGAAGTCACAGTTTTACTCACAGTTTGCACTGTGGTTGTGATAGGTTGTTGTTCTCCACTAGTGATGGTAACCACCAATTGAATTGGATGTGATTTGGATGGGTTACTGTCACGTGCACCAGCCTCAAACCCTTGTGCTTCTTGCAAAACATTATCACATGAATGTGATGTTCTTGCCTCTACAATAGCAGAGTCATTGGAAATCGTACTCCCAGCTTCAATTGTTAGTGCAATTTCAGCTAAGGTTTTGAGGGGGGTTGTTCTTGTGACAGGAACCTCCAATTGAATTGGAGAGGATTTAGATAGCCCCCCCTCAGGAGTACTACCCTCAAATCTTATAGCCTGTGAAGGCTGATTTGCGCATGAAGGTGAATTTGTGATCACCATGGGGTCTTCAGTAAAAATTGATGAATCCATCATGTTTATAATGGTGTCTTCAAGGTCTACCCCAGCTAGTAGTCTCTCACCATCTAAATTTGGTGGCTAGATGGTGAGCAAGGTTTCTTGAACCAAGTCACTTGAGTGAGATTGCACCTGAGAATTAGATTCAGGTGTTGTGTAAGAAGAAGAAATTTTAGAGATAAGATTTTGAATTTTAGTGTTGAGTGTTGCCAGCTCTTCCTGAATAGATGAGGGAGCTTCAAGAGATGTGCTCTCCTTGTGTGTGCCATCCTTATTTCTCCTTCCATGCACTTGAATTTGTTCAAGTGATGGTTGTGCATACTCTTTACAAGGTGCATCTGGGTTAATGCTCTTTTTAATAGAGACATCCTTTTGAGAGGGTGCCTCTAGAGTCTGTTTAAGTCCCTTGTTTTCAACTACATCCTTTTGAGAGGATGAAGAGGTGGCTTGAGTGGTCAACTCTAAGTGTTTAGCCTTCTTTGGTTTTCTGACCAAGGGTGACTCAGTTGGTGTTTGTTCCTCACCACTCTCAGTTATAATTGGTAGGTTTGTCTTCTATCTCTTCTTTTTACTCAATTTAACCTTTTGAGAGGATGGTTGGTTTCCTAGCTGCTATTGGTATAGAAGAAAGGGTCTCAGCATTGGAAGGTCCCTGTTGGTGTTCCTGTGTTTGTACTTCCACAGGTTCAGGGACCATTGATGTGCTAGATTGAGCATTTGTCCTTATGTCAGGCATGAGGTAAGGGTAAGTCTTTTCAGAATAATTGATGAAGTCTACGAATTCATAAAGCTCATCCTGAGTTGGAGCCTCCACTAGCTTGTCCGTAGGTATGCCTAATGCCATGTTGACATTATTCTCAAAAATCTCCACCTGTTGGCCCTTGATTGTACAGTTTATCACTATTGATATAGCCTGATTCTCATGCGCCACTGTTCTTATTACGGCTGTATTCTAGAAATCCCCTAAGACATCCAAGTAAAGCACATGATTAGCAATAAGAGCTCCCACAAAGTATGTTTCAGGCAGAAATCTCACAAAAGTTTTGAAAGTTTCAGGAGCTTGAGTTGCATCCAGAATTGCAAGAAAGTTGGTTTCTTTTCGGATAAAGGGTACAATAATGTTGGCTGCCATTGAAAAGAGTATGAAGTTTAGTGGGTAAGAAAAATTGAAGAGAAAGAGTTCGAAACGAGAGAGAAATCGGCTTTGATTTCAAAATTCTTGTTCACTTAGAGTTCTCGAAGGTGTAAGTATGTGTATGTCGAGATATCTGAGTATTTATAGTAAAAGCAAATGACTTATCGAGAACTCAAAAATAGACGTTTGGAGTTTGCTTATCGAGAAGTCATTTTGAAAAAAAAATTACATATCAGGAAGTCATTTTAATTTACTCTTTAAGAGAAATAAAATTGACTTGTCGAGATGTCAAAAAAATACTCAGTTTGTCCTAAATGGACTGATTTGTTTCTAATTTTTATTTGAATAAATCATAATAAAATCAGAATGATTTTTGTCAAAAGTATTTTACCAAAATAATTTATTAAATTAAATTATCTCAGTTCTGAGTTATTTATAAGTCTAAAATTATACTTGTAGAGAACTCTGTAAGTTAACACTTATAGAGAACTCTACAATGACTTATCGATAAGTCATAATGAAGCTTATCGAGAAGTCCTTCGAGAAGTCAGAAAATTGACTTGTCGAGAACTCACTCGAGAAGTCTTAAAATGACTTGTCGATAAGTCAATTAGACTTATCGAGAACTTAGTTCTCTATACTTTTGATTACTTTGATTCTGCCTTGTGTTAATACTACATATTGAAAATGCAGATCAACATTTAGACAATTTACTTAGAATTTGAAAATTTTCAATTCAGATTTTGAATTTTGAAAAATAAATATGAAGAGATTTTTGAAATATTTATAATTCATATTTCAGCTAATTTCCAGTTAATTAAGTTTAATTTTGATTGACTAGAAATTAATCTGCTGCAAAACATTTGATGAGTTCTTTCCTTAGGATGAAGAATTTAACATTCCAATTTCACCTACAAGTCTAGTGAAATTTGCTTCATCCAAAGGTTTAGTGAAAATGTTAGCTAATTGTTTTTCTGTTGGAATAAAAATGAGCTCAGTGGTACCATTTGCAACATGTTCTCTAATAAAATGGTACCTTACATCAATGTACTTTGTTCTAGAATGATTAACTAGATTAGCCATAATAGATACAACACTAGTATTGTCACACATAATTGGAATTTTGTGTAACACTAGGCCATAGGCCATTAGGTGATTTCTAATCTAAAGCACTTGAGCACAACAACTTCCAGCAGCTATGTATTCAGCCTTAACTGTGGAAGTTGACACAGATTGTTGTTTCTTGCTATACCACGATACAAGTCTTTGTCCAAGAAACTGACAGCTTCCACTAATAATTTTCCTGTCAACCCTGCATCCAGCAAAATCTGTATCTGTGTATCCAACAGGTTCAAAAACAGTTCCCTTAGGATACCATAATCCCATGTTTGGAGTCCCCTTCAAGTATCTGAAAATCCTCTTACAGCCATCAAATATGATTCTTTTGGATTGGCTTGAATATTACACACAGACATGTTGCAAACATGATGTCTGGTCTACTTGTAGTTAAGTACATCAAATATCCAATCATTCATCTATAGCTTGAGATATCTACACTCTTGCCCTTTTTGTCTTCATCAAACTTTGTAGATGTAGACATAGGTGTAGATGCAGGTGAACAATCAACCACACCAAACTTTTTCAGTAAATCCTTGACATACTTAGTTTGGCTGATAAAAATTTCATCACTTCTTTGACTGACTTGAAGTCCAAGAAAGTAACTTAATTCACCCATCAAGCTCATTTCATATTCACTCTGCATAAGCTTATAGAATCTTTGACAAATTTTTTCATTTGTAGAACCAAAAATGATATGATCGACATAAATTTGAACTGGGATCATATCACCACCATGCATCTTGTAGAAGAGTGTCTTGTCTATTATTCCTCTAATGAATCCATGTTTAAGTAGAATATCTGGCAATGTGTCATACCAGGCTCTAGGTTCTTGTTTTAGTCCATAGAGGGCCTTGAGCAACTTGTATAAAAAGTTTAGAAATTATGGATCTTCAAAGCCAGGTGGCTGTTGCACATAAACTTCTTCTTCCAACTCACCATTTAGGAATGCACTTTTGACATCCATTTAATATACTTTAAAATTTGAATGATCAGCAAATGTAAGAAAAATCCTTATTGCTTCAAGTCTTGCAACTGGAGAAAAAGTTTCATTATAGTCAATTCCTTCTTCCTTTGAATAGCCTTTTGCAACCAACCTTGCATTGTTCCTAGTGACAATTCCATTTTCATCCATCTTTTTACTGTACACCCACTTTGTTCAAGTTATACCTATGTTCTTTTGTGCAGGAACCAAATCCCAAACTTTGTTTCTTTCGAACTGATTTAGCTCCTCTTGCATAGTAGATATCCAATCAGGATCAAGTAGAGTTTCTTCAGTTTTCTTTGGCTCAATTTATGAAAGAAAACATGAATGTAGACATTCATTGGAAGTTGCACTTCTGTCCTCACTCCAGTAGTTGGATCACCAATAATTGCTTCTCTAGTGTGACTTCTATCCCACTTTCTGGTGTGAGTTTGTTGATTTGAGTTCTCTGTATTTTCTTCACCATTGGCATGACTTGCAGAACCTTCCTCTCTTTCTCCCCCTGAGTTTGTGCTATCAAAATCAGGTTCATGAGATGAGTGTTAGGGTTAGAACACGCGCTAATAATACACGCAAGTATACGCGTTCACAAGTAATATAGAATTCTTTCTAGTTCGTTCCCACAGAGACTCTTTTGGTTAACTTAAGATTTATGCGCTTATGCAACAATGATATGGTTCTTATTCAATGCTAAGACGAATAACAAATTGAGATTGTTTATAACTAAGGTACTAACTAACATGCAATAACTAAAGAGAATAAAGGTTGATTTATTATATGAGACAAATATGGGATTCTAACTTCATTAAATGTAATAACCCCAATTTTTGAAAATTTTTGAAACCCTGATGCATAGTAACTTTTGCTGACTATGCTGATTAAGGAAAATTATCAGACCACACTATATAGGAGTACTGTTATGGAAATTCTGAGATCGTATTAGTATTCCATTAAGTAAATGAGTGTATATAAAGATCTTCAGAATCCAAATTCGAACACTTTGATTTTTCCCGAAAATCCACCAGATACCGAAAGGATTAGGTATTTGGTAACATAATTAAAAGGATTTTATATAAGGATTATAGCAGAGGATCATTAAAGGAATATAAGATATTAATAAAGGTTCATGGAAGCCTAAGTAATAAGATCCCGGATATGATCCCTCAAATGACGAACGAGAACAAAAGTTAAGCGAACCGTAAAACAGATAACGACCAATAGCCAAGTAATTAAGCACTAATCAGATGAGATTAGTGGGTTGTGACATCATCCAACCATAAGGTTTGGACAAGTGTCTTTGTGATGATGTAATGGAGGTGATGTCATCACTTTATTAAAGTTAAAGGAAGATATTTACCAAGGATTAATCCTAGCCAAGCAAATCATTTCACAAACTTTAGCATTCAAAAATCAAGCAAGCTCTCTTCTTCTTCCCCATCTAAACTCTCGGCTGGTTTTTTCAAGAAGCAAATCTTAGCTTCTCTTGCTCTAAAATGACAAGGTAATTACCATAGCTTCCTTACCTACTAGCAGTGTTCTAAAAAGCAGAAATCAGAATTATTCAGTGGAGGGACCTTTCAGTGATTAATCGGATAATCGGTAATTAATCAGATTGATTAATCAGAGTATTAATCGGAAGCAATTTATTTAATAAATAATAATAAATAATTATATTTAAATGTCACTAATCTTTCACAAGATTTACAAAAATAAAACCACATATCATTAATTCAATATTGATGTTTAAATGGTAAGATTTACAAAAAAAATCACCATCACTATTACATAATTGGTAGTTAAGTGGTTTATACTGATTACTCACTAGTCACTACTTTAGTCAGAAAAATACTACTTACTAGTTCAAACCTTAAGATTTAAAATAAATCGAGTGAGGGTAGGATAAAATAATACAAATATGAAATATGTAATCATTGTTGAATAAATTTAGAATACCTTAAGATTATTAATCGATCAATCAAGTGTTGAGATTTGAGAGTAATTCAACTAGAGATTTGCGTAGAGGATTTAGGAATATCAGAATATACGATTATTTTTGTAGGTAACAGAGCTAATATATTAATATATTATTATTATTATTAATATTAATTATTATTTTTAAAAAACTTTAATTTTTCTTTAAAAAAATATTTTTTTAATAATTTCAAACTTTGACCGATTCGGCCGATTTTTGACCCGATTCGACCGATTTTTCCCGAACTGCCCGACTTTTGACCGATTTTTTAAAAAACTGTACTTTGACCCGATTAATGATTAATTGAGGCGGGACCCATCCGAACTCCGATTAATCGGCCGATTAATCGGTTAATCGGCCGATTTTTAGAATATTGCCTACTAGTGAATGCATGGTAGAAGTTTGGAAGCCAAATTCCATTCTTAACCTAGGCAAACAAATCATCAAAAGTGATGATGAATAGTAACTTTCAAGAACTAATGTTAGTTTTCTTGATTTTTATGAAATGTTAAGGTTATACAAGCAAGGATCAAGGTTCTTTTAGGCATTCAAAGCTTTTGGGTTGTGTTAGGAAGCTTCAAGGAGGTGTAAACAACTCTAACCTTTTACTTATAGTTGGAACTTTGAGTTTTGATGAATTTATGGATAGATTTATGTATATATAGCAAGATCCATGTATATTAGATAGTTTGGTTGGATTTGTGGTGATTTTGGATATGAATCTTGGTTAATGGTTAATGAATCTTAAGTTATGGATAGTAGATCATGTTTGTGGTTGAATGAGATGGAAAACTGAGATTATGGACTAACTTTGCCTTGATCTAAGTTGTGTTTAATGTATTGTTGATGGTTGGGTGGTTGTAGTGAATTGGTAAGGAATTAGAGTAGTATAAATATTGGTAATCGCGTAAACATAGCCGTCGTAATGCCCGTTTTCATTCAGATGCTTGTACTTAGTGTTCGGGACAGAAATCTCACTGACTAATCTATAACTTTTCCATCTTTAGCTCGATCGTGTCGTAAGCTTCGTTTTGGTATGTGGTTCGCTTAGATCCGATGTACGGTTTAGGAGAAGCGACCGTTTTAAGTAACGGCGTTTCGCGAGCGAACCATTACCCCTCGCTTAACTTTCAAACCTTGTTTAAGGCCCTTAAAAGACTAACTGGATTACAAAACAATTATGTAAGATTAATTGGTCAGTTGGTAGAGAATTCATGAAAGAGTCGCCTTAAAATTCGTAGCAGTTAATTTATTAAAATTTGTGGAGCCAAGGGTACGCGAGCGATTAACGCAAATTGTCAAGCGTATAAGTGACCGTTAGGGTATGAGTGAGTTTTGACTAGTTTTTTAAGCGACCATGGTCTAATTCCGGCTAATGTTGTTGTTCATAGGTTACCGTACCCACTCTAAGCTTAATTCTACCCCGGAACGCTCAGGAAAGTTTTCTACCCGTTATACTGTTGTTGTGATGTAATATATTGATACATTATCTTGAGATAAATGCATGGTTATTATTATCAAGCCTTGCGATATATTGGAGCATGTTGATATGATATATATATGCATGCCTGTTTCATAATCTTGATATCTCATTTTTGATTCAGTTGTTATAAATTGCATAATACCTATGCTAGAGATAAGCACTATTTGTGTATACCCTTAGTATAGGGGACCCAAAGTTGAATATTTTCCTAAAACCGGGAGGCGAGGTTCCCGGGTATATTTTATGTAGTTTTCTATAACTATTAATCGAATAAGGTATATTCAATAGTTTTGAATAATAATCAAACTTATTTTCGATTATTCAAATAAAGATCTTACTTTCGTATAAGTATACCTTTTGTTATTTATTATTCGTTTCATGTATGAGTTTTAAAACTTCTACTTCATTATTTTTATAAAGATTATCCTTTATGGGAATATTATTTAAATAATAATATTCAGATATTTTCTAACATATCGGGACTGATTTATTTATTAAATCATCATAACTCCAAACATTCTTAAAAATGTTTTCGAGTCTTCAAAATGATTTTTAAAGTTCAAGCGGATCCCAAAACTCATTTTTAAATTTAAGATCTTCTTTTCGAAGGGAATTTAAATACTCACTCAAAATCTAAGGGATCCGGCTCCGTGGAGTATTTTTGGTGCAATGAAGTTGCTAATTTGATAAAAGAGTTTGATTACTTGCCCAATATTCGGGAAGTAAGCCCAATCAAAATGCGTCGGAATAGGCGCCATGGGCTCAGTGGGAGTCCATCAAAGTGTAAGTGGCTCAGTGGGAGTCCATCAAAGCGTAAGTGGATGAGTGGCAGTCCAGCATAAGGTCCTAATGCGTCCAGGGTGATGACCAGTGGGGAATTCATCCATCTGCTAGTAGAAAAGGTGACTTAATTGGTATCTTTGCCTGATCAGCAAGATATCAGGTTTATGCCAAGGTTTTCTTCATTCCAAATTCAGTGGATATTGCAACTCTGTTTATAATTTTCATAGAAGAGGTTTTCAAGTAATGTATGAGATATATATATATATATAGTTGTATATATATATCTGGACTTAATGAAGTATCTCGTAACTTTATTTCTTTCAAATGATATTTCAAAGATTGAATCTATTCAAGTCTTATCTTGTAGTCTCATCTATGTGATGAACTTTTGAAATTGATTATACCTTGAACGGTGGTAGTTCAAGTAGTATTTGGGAAAGATATAAGTATATTGGAGTATCTTGTAACTTCATCTTTTCAACTTATATCTAGTAAATAATTATCTTATGCATGACAAAGATTTTCAGAAAAACGTTGAGACAAGGTTAGATATTTGAGAGCACCTTGCAACGATATTTTTATACAGTTTTAAACTGGAACTCTGTGTATATTATGCATGGAAGAAGACTTCCAAGATTTTGAAAAGTATATATACATATATACTGAATATTTTGCGACTTGGTCGCGTTAAGATATCAACTTGGTTCATTTCTTCTTAACTAAGACTTTCATGAGTACTATAAGAATGCTCATATATTGTAAATTATTATACATGATATTTTGGTGGGCTTGTTGCTCACCCTTGCTTTATTATTTCATCACACAACCACATCTAGACAAGATGAACAGGATCAAGCTCCCAATTTACGAGCGGATAGGAAACATTCTGCAGTTTCCTGTAGGCGTTGATGCCGCTGTAGCTGAGGTAAGAATTACCAATAGGCTAGGCTTTCAACTTTTGATGTACCAGACTTATGTATATTTATGAATTGTAATAATGGCAAAGAATATGTAAATTTATTCAAAAACTCTTTTGAGGTGTAATGACTTATAATTGTGGAATAAAATGACTTGTGTTATTTTTGTATTCATCTCTGAGACTTTAACGTGTGGTGTGTGTGTATATTATGGGGTCACAATACGCAGTAATTGGTTGTTAATCTAGAATAAGTGTTGTTAAGGGAAATGGAACTCGTGACAACCCGGATCCCCGACCCCGTATTTTGGGGTGTTACAGAAATGGTATCAGAGCTAAGCGTTATAAACCTCAGAGATGATGCGACGTTAAGATAAGAAGTTCACTAAGATAATAAGAACACTTTCCAAGTTCATAGTCAGACTACTTAACGTAGTACTGATAGTTAAAACCCTTATGGGAACCCTTATAAATATCGTGATAGAAGCGTAGTTCGTTATCGTATATGGAAGTGGGACTCCGAACCCTGAAGTTCAAGAGCAATAATTCGATGATGTTTTATTATATATTGGGGATCAGATTGTGGATCCGATAGAGCGTCCTAACGAGGGACCAGATAATGCTCATGTTGAGGATGTAGCCGTTGAGGAGGTTGTCCAAGAAGAGATTGTTGCTGATAAGGATCCTGTGAAGGATCCTAACAAGACTGAAGAGATGATCGCTAAGGAATTAATGACCGTAGTCAAGGTAACTACTAGAGATAGGGTTGGCCGGTTACTACCTTAGGTTCTTTCAATTTTGCAAAGATCACAGCCCGTTTAACGCGGCTTACTCGTAAGATTGAGAAGTTCAAATGGACAGACGAATGCGAGAACAGCTTCCAAGAACTGAAGAAAAGATTGCTGACGGCCCCTATGTTGGCGTTGCCGGATGGAAAAAGATATTTTATGATTTTTAGTGACGCTTCGCATGAGGAATTAGGGTGCGTTGTTATACAGCACGGCAAGGTAATCGCGTATGTGTCAAGACAATTAAGGGAATATAAAATTCAATATCCCACCCATGATCTTGGGCTCACGATAATAGTTTTTCCCTAAAGATTGAAGGCACTACTTGTATGGAGAGAAGTGCGAGAGTCACACAAACCATAAGAGCTCAAGTATATTTCCACACAGAAAAAGCTCAACATGCGCCAGAGGAGGTGGTTAGAGCCAATCAAGGATTACGAGTATGAGATTCTTTATCATTCAGGGAAAGCCAATATGGTGGCTAACACCCTTAGTTGAAAGGAGAGACTCAAGAAGATAATGTCTTCGGAAGAGTTGATAAGAGATTTCGAGAAAATGGAAATAGAAGTGAAGGTAACCAGAGCTAGTACCGAAAAGCTGTTTGAAATTGCAAGGAAGCCCGAATTATTGGAAAAGATCATATTGTGCAAAAAAAATGATGAATGGAGGCAGGGAGCCAATGACTGGAGAAGAGATTGATACCTAGAAAGATGATGAGGTAATAATGAGGTATTTCTACAGAATTTGGGTTCCAAATGTTCAAGAGCTTAAGGATGGGATCTTGGATGAAAGCCATAGTTAGAGGAATAAGATTTAGGGCAAACCCTGGATGTGATAATCATGGAGGTCACCATCAAGATAGAAGGAACCCATAATATAATAAAGTGAAGAACAAGGATTTTAACATAAAAAAAATAACTCCGATTATGGGAGAAGGATGAAGCATTTCATACTGAGAAAACAGAAGTCGAGCAAGGTTGGGAGAATCAGGATTGTACTCTTATGGAGCAATTCATGGACCTGCCTAAACGAAACTTATACTTTTATCCCCAACTACCACCCTGAGGAAAAAGGCAGTGGGAAATTCTTTCAGGACCTTTAAGTTGCTAAGCTCTCAGAGTTCCAAAGAACAAGTTGACCCAGTTGAGGCAAGAGCCTGGCTAAAGGAAATAGAGGAATCATTTGAGATTCTAAATGATTGACGAAGCGCAAAAGACTATTTTTGCCACTTACCTTCCTAAGAGAGAGGCCACGCGCTGGTGGAAGGATAAGGAAGATAGAGAGAAAGTGGAGAAGTTTTAAAACCAGGCCAGAGGCGGACAAGTATGATGAATCATGAATCTAGGTTGTGAAAGTCGTCAAGGTTCTTCTGAAGGACACGAATCCAGAATGACGGGATTTTTGAAATCAATGCTTATGTTGTGTTGGTTCATGAAATGGTTGTAACAGAAACGAAAATAAAAGACTGAAAGGGGAAGGAGTATAAAGGGATATAAAGGAAATAAAGTTGAGAAGCGATAATGGAGTTAGGTATGTGAAACCCTAAGAAACCCTAGCAATATATATAGAGAAGTGTGTCATCATCAGCGTGATAGTGACTGATCATGAGATAAAGTCAAGGTTTGAAGGCGTAAGCGATACGTACAATTAATCCCCTTTATATTTAGAGGATTCGATGAAACTTTCAGATAAATATATGGATTAAATAATGAGACACGGATGTAATAAGGAGACGGGAAATCAAGAAATTAGGAAATTGGATGAAGGAAGTGACCTTAAAAAATGTGAAGTATATGTAACACATGTGACTTGATACCCAAAAAGTAAAACACCAAGTATAAGAAATATCCCAATATTGAGATAACTGTTGAGATAAATGACAATAGTGAATGAGGATTTATTAATAAGAAGTTCACGTGGAATATGACCAATATCTTTCCAAACGTCTGTGCTACCATTACCAAATCAGGTAAGAAAAGCGAATAATTGTTGTTATCCTTCGGAGGCCATATGGATTGACCTTAGTTTGGAAAAGGATGTTACCATGAAATTAAGTATAAACTATCGAGGTCGGAATGATTGAATGCGATACTTTTATCAGGGATAGATGACTTGACTTATTAATTGAAGAGTGTGAGTATCTTTTAAAGGTGGAATTAAGGATAAAACCCTGATAAGTTGAGATAAATCCTAGGGGAATGTATAAGGGTTGGCATTTCACCCTTAATAGGGATAATATGAGTTTTGACAGTACAAATTGGAAGAACTAAGGTAACAATAACCATTAAAGATCATTGGAGAAAGTTTTCAGAACTATATAGACAAAGATTCTAGTATTAGTAAATGGTGTCTTGATATGCCCTGTACCCGGGGTGTACATGATGAAGGATTTAAGGATAACCTTTGAGGTTTTACAAGGAAAAAGGTAATATTCAAAGTTCTCAAGAATAGAAATTTTGATAAAGGAAATATGACGTAATTATAATAATGCCAGGTGAGGCACGTGTTGAACCATAAGAAAGTATAGATCGACCCAATGAGGGTCGAGATTGGTGAAAACAAGAATGACCCAAGCTAAAAGACTTCCTAAGTACGATCAAGAGCCAGTCGTGATAATGTTCACATCTAAAGACAAAGGCTATGACTTATGGAAAAATGATTGTAACACACCCAAATCCGGGGTCGGGGATTCGGGTTGTCACGAGTTCCATTTCCCTTATCAATACTTAATCTTAACAGTCAACCAACTACTGCATACTGTGACCCCACAATATACACACACACCACAAGTTATAGTCTCAGAGATGAATACCAAAAATAACACAAGTCATTTTATTCCACAATTATAAGTCATTACACCTCAAAAGGGTTTCTGAATAAATTTACATATTCTTTGCCATTATTACAATTCATAATATACATAAGTCTGGTACATCAAAAGTTGAAAGCCTAGCCTATTGGTAGTTCCTACCTCAGCCACAACGGCATCAATGCCTACAGGAAACTGCGGAACGTTTCCTATCCGCTCACGAATTGGGAGATTGGTCCTGTTCATCTTGCCTAGCTGTTGTTGTGTGATGAAAGAAAAAAGCAAGGGTGAGCAACAAGCCCACCGAAATAATATGTATAATAATTTACAATATATGAGCATTCTCATAGTACTCATGAAAGTCTTGGTCAAGAAGAAATGAACCAAGTTGATATCTTAACGCGACCAAGTCGCAAAATATTCAGTATATATGTATATATATATACTTTTGAAAGTGTTTGAAATCCTTTTCCATGCATAATATACACAGAGTTTCAGTTTATAACTATATAAAAATATCGTTGCAAGGTGATCTCATATATCTAACCTTGTCTCAACGGTTTTATGAAAATCCTTGTCATGCATAAGATAATCATTAACCAGATATAAGTTGAAAAGATGAAGTTACGAGATACTCCAATATACTTATATCTTTTCCGAATACTACTTGAACTACCACCGTTCAAGGTATAATTAGTTTCAAAAGTTCATCACATAGATGAGACTACAAGATAAGACTTGAATAGATTCAATCTCTGAAATATCATTACAAATAATGAAGTTACGAGATACTTCATTAAGTCCCGATATATATACACACCTATATATATACATTTCATATACTCCTTGAAAACCTCTGTTATGAAAATTATAAACAGAATTGCAATATCCAATGAATTTGGAAAGGAGAAAACCTTGGCATAAACCTGATATCTTGCTGATCAGGCAAAGATACCAATAAGTAACCTTTTCTACTAGTAGATGGACGAATTCCCCACTGGTCATCACCCTGGCTGCATTAGGACCTATGCTGGACTGCCACTCAGCCATTTACGCATTGATGGACTCCCACTGAGCCACTTACACTTTCATGGATGCCCACTGAGCCCATGTTGCTTATGCCGACTCAAATAGATAGACTTACATCCCGAACGTTGGGCAAGTAATCAAAATGTTTTCTCAAAACAGCAACCTTGTTGCGAATATAAAATACACCACAGAGCCGGATCCCTCAGGTTTTGAGCGAGTATTTAAATCCCCTTCGAAAGGAAGATCTTAAATCAAAGAAATGAGTTTTGGGATCAGCTCTAACTTTTAAAAATCATTTTGAAGACTCGAAAACATTTTAAAGAATGTTTGGAGTAATGCTGATTTAATAAAATAAATCAGTCCCGATATGTTGGAGAATATCTGAATATTATTATTTAAATAATATTCCCATAAAGGATAATCTCTTTAAAAATAATTAAAGTAGAAGTTTTTAAAAACTCATACTTGAAATGAATAATAAATAACCAAAGATACACTTATACGAAAGTACGATCTTTATTTGAATAATCAAAAATAAGTTTGATAATCGAAACATTATTCTTTAATAAAATAAATAATATTATTTAATAATATAAGCGGAGTCATAATTCCTCGAATGAATATTCAAAATAATATTCATTAAATAAAATAAACAGAGTCATAAGTCCTCGAATGAATATTCAAAATAATATTCATTAAATGAAATAAAGTTATCGAATAAACCTTATTTGATTAATAGTTTTGAAAACTATATCTATATATATAATAATTTATATATATTATACTCGGGAACATCGACTCCCGGTTTAGAAAAATGTTCACCTTCGGGTCCCCTATAGTAAGGGTATACGCAACTACTTCTTATCTCTAGCATAGGTATTATACAGTTTATAAGCATTTGAATTGATAATAGAATATCAAGATTACAAAACAGGCATGGATATATATATATATCATATCACATGCTCCAATATATTGCAAGACTTTGCTAATAACAATCATGCACTTATCACAAGATAATGCATATACATATATACATCACAACAACAGTATAACGGGTAGAAAACTTGCCTGAGTGTTCCCGGATAGCCTTAAGCTTAGAGCGGGTCCGATAATGTATGAACAACAACATAAGTCGGAATTAAACCCCGGTCGCTTAAGAAACTAGACTTTAACCAATTGAACCCTAACGTTCGCTTATGGTCACTCCTACGCTTAATGAATCACATAAGTCATTCGAGTACCCTCGGCTCCACCATTTTTAATAAATTAACCATTAAGAATTTTAAGGTGATTCTTTTGCAAGTACTCTATCAACTGCCTAATCCACTTTACATAATTTTTCATACTCCAATTAGTCATTTAAGGGCCTTAACCAAGGGTTTCAAAGTAAGGCGAGGGGTAATGGTTCGTTCGTGAAACGCCGTTACTTAAAAACGGTCGTTTCTCCTAAACCGTACATCAGATTCAAGCGAACCACATATCAAAACGAAGCTCGTAACATGAACTATCTAAACATGGCAAAGGTCAGAATCTTACAGTGAGTTCACGGGTCCTGAAGTTAAGAACTAAAACAGTCTAAGGTAAATCGGGCATTACGACGGCTATGTTTACGCGATTACCAAAGTTTTAAACCATTCCAAACAACCACAATCCAACTCACAATCAACAATACAACCAACCCTCATCCAAACCTTACCACATCAGTCCCAACATCTCAAGATTTTCCAATTCATTCAACCCTAAGCATGAACTACTAACTATACTTAAGTTTTATTAACTATAAACAAGATTTAATCATCCAAATCACTACAAACCCAACCAAACTTGAAACACACAAGCATCATGCTTCTCATATACTATAACAATCAAAACCACTCCTAAACATTCAAAGTAAAGCTTAGGGTTTGAAGTTTTTTATACCTTCTTGAAGCTTTTAATCAATAAAGATCCTTGGAATGTCCATGGAAGCCTTGATCTATGCTTAAGCTACCTTGACCTTACAAATAAAATCAAGAATCAAAAGTTTGTTCTTGAAAGTTACTATTCATCCTAAACTAAAATGATTTATTTGAGCTAGCAAACCTTGGATTCAAGCACTCAAACTACTTGTTCTTCTTAGTTATGAAATATAGGAGCTATAGAGACTAACCTCTTGATTTATGATGGAGTGAAGCTTGAGTTTTGAAATTTTCCTTCTTGTTTAAAGAAGAAAAGCCGAGGCAATGAAGGAGAAGAAGAAGAAATAGCTTCTTGATTTGTTTTTTGATGATTTTGTGGTGTTTAGCTTGGTTACATGGAATTTACCATGGTGAAAAATGTGTGGCTCACAAACAACCAACCAATCCTTCCCACTTGTCATGCTTATGTCATCAAGCTTAGGTCATCTGTTACACTTGTCTTCTTCTTGGTTGGTGTGATGACATCATCATCCACTAACCTCTTTGATTAACCCTTAATTACTTGGCTAATGACCGCTTATCTGTTATACGGTTCGCTTAACTTTTATTCGCGTTTATCGTTCGAGGGATCATATCCGGGATCTTATTACTTGGGTTCCCCTAAACCTTTCTCAATATTTATATTCTTTTATGATCCTCTCTTATAATCCTTGAATTTAAGTCCTTTTAATCATGTTACCTTATACTCAATTCTTTCGGTATCTAGTGGATTTTCGGGAAAAATCAAAGTGTTCGAATTTGGATTCTGACGATCTTTGCATACACTTATTTACTTTATGGAATACTTAAACGATCTTAGAATTTCCATAACAGTACTCCTATATAGTGTGGTCTGATAATTTTCGTTAATCAGCATCATCAACAAAAGTTACTATTTATCAGGGTTTCAAAAATTTCAAAAATTGGGGTTATTACAGTCTCCCCTCCTTAAAAAGGATTCCGTCCCGGAATCAATAGAAAATGAATAGGGTCTCTCTTAGCATTGCACTTTCTAACTCTCAAGTAAATTTTCCCACATTGTGGTTCTACCATCAAACTCTGACTAGTTTGATAACCCTTCTCCTATGCACTTGTTCCTTTTCAATCTATAACCCTTCCTGGTTGCTCCATATAGGTTACGTCTGGTTGCATGTCTATGCGCTCATATGCCCCTATTTGTCTGGCATTTGAATTACACTTCCTTAACATTGATACGTGGAACACGTTATGAACTTGCTACATGTTTGGGGGTAGGGCTAGCTCATATGCTAACTTCCCAATACGTCTTAATATATCCAAGGGGTCCAACAATTCGTGGGCTTAGCTTTCCTTTCTTTCCGAACCTCATCCATCCTTTCCAAGGGAATACCTATAATAGCACTAGGTTCCCTACTTCCTATTCTTTGTCCTTTCGTGTTAAATTAACATATTCTTATGTTCATCTTGGGCTACTACCAGCCGTTCTCTGATTAGATCTATTATATCCTTGGTCCTTTGGACTACTGCGGGTCCGAGCATCTTGCGCTCTACAACTTCATCCTAACATAAGGGAGATCGACATTGTCTTCCCTCAAGGATCTCATAAGGAGATATCTCGATACTGACATACGATCTATTATCGTAAGAAAACTCAATCCGCGTTAAGTGATCATTCCAAATTCTTTCAGTCTATTGCACAGAATCTCATCATAGCTTCTAGCATTATAGCTTTGCTTCTCAATACCCATTCTTTTCCAGTTCGTAATCGCTACTATCTTCCATTCCTAATATTATACTGGTTATACTTTTGCTCGTTATCATTCTATAACCTTTTAATAATTGCATCAACCTTAGTATCACGAACGCGTTAGATTCAGAATACCACCACACTGATACTACTTCATCTCTAGCTGCTTCCATCTTCGAAAGCTTGGTCCTTCAAATAGAAGTAAAAAGAATTTATTGAGAGATCACTATGATCATGAACACTTGTTACATCGCATAGTTGTACAGAAGGTGGCCAGCCTTTAGTACTTGACAAGCAATTAAACAACATGTGGTATCCTACTAGGCTTCTATCACATAGATAGATAGTCATTTGGCATACCTCCCCTTCTGGAAGGGGTTGTTCTTCTCAGCTTACATGAAAGAAAAGGAGAGAAAAGAACGAATTGAAGAGAATTGTATATAAATAAAAATACTGCCACAAAATATTGGCTACCTCTGAACTATAGAGGTTTGTCATAGGAGAACAAAACATATACGTATATATCTCAACATCAAGTATTGTTGCATCGTATTTTACAGGCCTAAATATTTTGCTATTCCGTCCATTAATCTACGGACCCATGCTCTTGCTTAAGCTCATAAACAATCACCTTTGAAACTCCCTCGACATCGAAAATCGAATCTGGGATTTCATTCTAGACATCATCTTTACTAGAATCTATGCTTGCACCGCAACCTTCCTCGTATAGTAATACGACTCTCTATTGATAAGAAGGAATAAATATTCAATAGGTAGATAATCGACTTAATTAGTCTATCAATGATGACTTATATATCACCACGACCCGATTAGCGGTCCTCAATCTCAACATCCATTCCAATACAACTCTCACGCTTGTAATCGGCTCATTACTGCAGAATCATTGCTGCATTACTATGGTCCACTACTGACCTACTGTAGTCATTTGTTTTCCTCGAAATCTTAATTGCTAACCATACATAGTTTATACCTGTCGTATCAAATTCTTCTAAGGAGGTAACATAATCACCATTCATGATTCATGAAGAACACTCCTGATCCTGACGTACATGCATGACATGAAGCAGATAAAATTGCAGAAGAGTTTAATGAAAGCAACGATAGCAGGCTAATACCATTATTAACCATATGTCGTTATTAGGAGAGATGAAGCTCAAAGGTTCATTTAGTCCTTTCGTAACATGGTCCTGGTTTATCTCAAGATAGGACCTTCTAAGATAAGTAGCTCGCTCACAACGCTACATGAATTAAATCTTTACCAAACTATTACGGTTGAGTATCGCACAATCATCAGAATGAATGTCAATCTTTCATACCAAATACAACCTTCACGGCTTAACCATCATCACTGTATTCCTCTGGCACGAGCGCCTATAATTGCTCTCTTACACTTAGAGTGTCGGCCACCTTATTGGCCTTTCCTGATAGTAATAGTTCCTTATAATCAATGTCTTTTGAACGATCTCCAACTAAATTTTCTACCTCATTTCCAATCACTGCTTGTGCGAAAACGCTCTTCCTTACGCTTTGGTGAGAAAGAAAAAAAATATCACCATTTTTTTCCAAAAGTTATTGCCTCGGTCTTTAGAGGTTAACATTGTCACGACACTCTCGGTCATACTTAGGAATCTTTTATCTTAGGTCCTTCTTATTTTTACCAATCTTGACCTTCATTGGTTCAATCTATACTTTCTCATGGTTTAACACGTGCCCACCTGGCATTATTATAATTATCTCATATTTCCTTTATCAAAATTTCTATTCTTGAGAACTTTGAATATTACCTTTCTCCTTGTAAGACCTCTAAGGTTATCCTTGAATCGTTCCTCCTGTATTCCCTAGATACAGGGCATATCAAAATACCATTTACTAATACTAGAACCATTGTCTATATACTTCTGAAAAATTTCCCCACTGATCCTTAAAGGTTTTATTACCTTAATCTTTCCAATTCATACTGTCAAAACTCATATTGTCCCTATTAAGGGAATGCCAACCTTTATGCATTCCCCTAGGGTTCATCTTAAGTTATCGAAGTTATATCCTTAATTCCACTTTAAAATGGTACTTGCATCCTTCCATGGATATATCCTTGATAGATTATCTTATTCAATCATTCCCACTCTGATAGTCTATACCAATTTCACAATAGCATCCTTATTCAAACTGAGGTCAACCCATATGGCCTTCAAAAGATAACAATGGTTACCCGCTTTTCTTTCCTAATTTGGTAATGACAACAGGGATGTTCTGGAAGATATTGGTCGTGTTCAACGTGAACTTCTTCTTAATAATTCCTCATTTACTTTTGTTGTTTATCTCAACAGTCATCTCAATATTGGGATATCTTTCATACCTGGCGTCTCCCTTTCTGGGTATCATGCCCCCGGTCTTACACTTCACATTCTTGAAGGTCACTTCCTTCATCCAATTTTCCTAATTTCTTACTTTCTTGTCTCCTCAGTCTATCTGCGTCTCATTATTTATCCTTCAAACTATCTCAAGGTTTCCTCGAATTCTCCCAACTTACAGGGGATAAACTATATCTATCTCTTATGCCTTCAACCATCAACTTTAACTCATGGTGAATCACCCTCATCCTGACGATTACATACTTTTCTATTTCTATTGCTACGAGTCTTTAGGGTTTCCTCATACCCAACTCCCTTATCATTCCTCAAACTCTATTGTCTTTATTTTCCTTTCCACTTTAGTTTCTTTTATTTTCTTTTCTATTACAATCATTTCACGAACCCACTAATTATTGACTTCAAATATCACGTCGTTCTGGGATCTTGTCATCTGAACATCTTGACAACTTTTACAACTTAGCTTATAACATCATACTCGTCCGCCTTTGGTCTGGCTCTAACTTTTATATGCTATCTCTCTATCTTCCTTAGCCTTCCACTAGCGGGTGCCCTGTAATAACCCCAAAATTTTGTGTAATATCCGGAATATATCGTGTAATTATTTTGATATTAAATAATTATTATGTGTGTTCAGTATCTATTCTATGAGTTAATTGTTAAGTGTTATCTATACTTGGATATTCAAAAATAATATTAATTGAGTATTTTAATTTTTATATGTCCAAAATAAAATATAAATAACTGTCATATTTCCTAATTATTTTTATGTTGATTTATGGATTATAAGAATCATATAAATTTCTAAAATCTTTTTCCGGGTAATTAAAATCTATTTTATAAAAACGGAAACCAACCGACGTCACCCGTTGTTACATTTTTGACCCGAAACTCTTTCGAGAACTCCTTCCTAACCTAATTGTAATATTCCGAGCATATTCCATTTCGACTTTTTCGATCCGGCGTACGGTTTGTTCGCGGGTCCGGCGCAACATTTTCGATACAATATTCGTTTCGGTAAATCAAAAACCCGTATTTTCGATAAACAGGAGCTTTTTATTAAACTATCACAATCACTTCGTATACGTGTAACCAGGCGCTGAGACCAAGACCGCAGTACAAATTGTACTGATTTGGATAATTATCCCGAAAACCGCGTTTGGATCAGTTTTACAATAAACGTACCGTTTTATATCCGGAATGA